>NW_026932476.1:0-52813 GCF_032062105.1 Saccostrea cuccullata | reverse complement strand
TTAAATCATTTTTTAAAAAATATAATATTCCAGTCATTGCTAAGAGTGTATTAATGCAGTGGTTGTGAAAACTTGAGGTGTATTCAGTTTTAGATTTGAATACGCTCAGAGGCTAATTACTGCAACTCAGCAAATACAGTTTATTTCTTTTCAGAAAATGTTGAGGGCGTACTTTCAAAAGAAAAAAAAGAATAATCAGACTTTAAACACCATAGAAATGCAGAAAACTTGTATTTGAATGTTTCTTGTTTTTAATGTAAAAGGGCGGGTCAGTAAAATAATTGTCTTTAATTTCTTTTATAAATTTAATGTCTTTTATATTGCTTGTACCTAACAACATGTTTAAAAAAAGATGAATTTCTCTGAACATGAGTCATTAAACATGATAAATCAAAGTTTTACAAAGATATAAAACATTGGTGGAACATAAAATAAATGTTTGAAATATTGATAGATTTATCCCAGAATTCAGTTTTCTATAAAAATGACAAAAAAAATTGTGTCCTGATGAATGAAATCATTGAGCTTCAACTAAGGCTCAAAATTGGAAAAGTATCATATCTTGGAAAAAAAGTATTTGTAAACTGAGACAATAAAAATTTTCTTGTTATTTTTTAACACAGAGATACAAGTTGACATGATCATCTTTTGTGGTTTTCAATTTCAGGTCTCCTTTGATGGAGGGGAAATCTACGCCATGGCGGACTCCATTCCTGTTGTTCGCCAGATTGACAGACAGTTGTTGAACTGTGGGATATGCCTAGAGCGTTACAAGGCTCCAAAGGTCTTGCCCTGCTTGCACACTTTCTGCCAAAAGTGTCTGGCAAATTACATTCCAGCAGAGAGTCTTTCTGTAACTTGCCCTATCTGTAGACAACAATCAATTTTACCACTGCAAGGTGTATCAGCATTACAGACAAACTTTTTCATAACAAACCTCATGGAGGTTGTTGATCAGCCCAACATATGCCGAACCTGTAGTCGCGAGCAGGCAAGGCCGTCAACCAAATGCATGGACTGTGCTGAATTTCTGTGTAACAGTTGTACCAGTATTCACCAAGCATTGGATCAAACCAAAGAACATAATGTAGTAGCTTTGTCGGACATTTCCCGGAGTTCTGAAACAGAGGTTGATACAACGTTAGTGTGTCCCAATCATGATGGTAATGCTTTAAGATTTTACTGTATAGCCTGTGAAACAGCAGTGTGTGAGGACTGCACTGCTGTCGAACATATAGGTCATAAAACGGTGCCACTTTTCGATGCAATCCAGGAACAAAAGATTCTCCTGCATACTCTCGTGTCTGGTGCCAGGGAACAAGTGCCATGTTTAGAGGAATCCATTAATCTGGTGAACGATGTGGTGGGGTCTCTGGATTTGGAGAAAAATTCTGCGGAGGAAAAAATACTCAGTGCTTTCGAGGAACTTGGTAACCTGTTACAAGTCCGGAAAACAGCTTTACTAGCTGAACTACAGACAATTTACAATCGCAAACATCAAATACTTTGTGAACAGAAAGAAACACTTGAAAGTATCCATAGTAAGATAACAAACTGTTGTGACTTTACCGAGGAAACTTTGAAACATGGGAGTGAAACAGAAATCCTACTCATCAAAACCGAAATGTCTGAAAAACTGAAGGAGTTAGGTTCTTTGAAGCTCCAGTATCAGCCAGAAGAAAATGAATGTCTAGTCTTTGATCATACTCATTTTCAGACCCTGAGGAAGTCCCTGTCAAGTGTTGGTGCTGTCCAGACCAACAGTGCTGTAGCATTTGAGACCACTGCATCGGGAGAAGGACTGAAAATGTGTCATTCAGGGAAAGCCACAACTGTAACTGTGATATCTAAAGACAGAAAAGGAGAACTAGTCAAGGTAGGGTACGCCTCGCTGTCAGCAGAAATCAGGGATGAAGATGACATGGCCATCAATCCTTTTGTGATGGACAAACAAAATGGATCCTATGAGGTCACATACACTGTAGAAAAAGTAGGCACATATTCCTTGGCAATCAAACTCTATGGTCATCATATAAAAGGATCACCTTTTAAAGTCAAGGCCATTCTTGCAGGGGAAGAAATTGACCATTTTAATAGCTCCAAAATTCCAAGAACTTTGAATGTGAAACAGAAAGGAACAAAGAGGCCACCAAGTTCAAGATCACATGGATCAAACAGAAGAAGCAATGCTATAGAGGATGATCTGATCATGAGAGTTGGAGAGAAAGGCAGAAACAAAGGAGAGTTCACAAACCCACAGGGGTTACATGTTATCGGTGACAAAATCATTGTTGCGGATAGTAACAATCAAACTGTTCAAGTCTTCAATTCCAATGGAGATTGCAAGCTGAAATTTGGATCCCCAGGTAGAGTTGCAGGAAGAATGCAAAGACCCACTGGAGTTGCCTCCACTCTCAATGGAAACTATCTAATTGCTGACTATGACAACAAATGGATCAGTGTATTTTCCCCTGAAGGAAAGTATATGAACAAGATTGGCACAGGAAAACTTCTGGGACCCAAAGGAGTGGCAGTGGACAAGAATGGCCACATCATTGTTGTGGACAACAAGGGTAGCACCATCTTCATTTTCCAACCCAATGGTAAACTCATCTCCAAATTCGGCTCCAGAGGCAATCGAGACTGGCAGTTTGCTGGTCCACATTATGTTGCCATCAATGCCAACAATGACATCATTGTCTCAGATTTCCACAACCACTGCATCAAAGTGTTTGACAGTGAGGGGAATTTCCTGTTTACCTTCGGTTCCAATGGTGAGGGCAATGGCCAGTTCAATGCACCAACAGGGGTATCTGTGGATCAGAAAGGAAATATACTGGTGGCAGACTGGGGGAACTCCAGAATACAGGTACCTTTTATTGTCAGAAACTTCATATCATTGAGTTGAATATTCTCATACTTCTGTTATAAAAAGCAATGAAATTTATTGGATAAAACTCAAAGTAAAAAAGATATGACTATGTCTTGTGTTTGCCTGTGAATTGACTGTATCAAAGAATAAAAGTTTTATTTAAAGAGATTATTATGTACTTGTAGATTGTTTGATGTGCATTTTACATACATTGACAGGTCTTTGACAGTAATGGTTCCTTCCTGTCTTTTGTGAACACCGCGGCGGACCCTCTGTATGGACCCCAGGGATTGGCGGTGACCGGTGAGGGGTACGTCGCTGTGGCAGACTCGGGAAACCACTGCTTCAAAATCTACAAATACCTGCAGTAAAGGCCAAGGTCTTGCTGAACAAAATTAAGCTGTAACATCTGATAAAAAAATCTGAGTGCAATAACTACAATGTATACATTAGAAACGGGGAGGGGGGCATTGAGTACTGTGGTGATGTTATTGATTTTTTTTTACCAAGGGCTGACAGATTCTGTAGGTTTATACAACTGGGTAAATGGGCAAGCTAATATTGCAGACACACTTGCCAGTGGGCAAGCATTAAAGAAAATAATTCATTGCTCTTTTCAAAGTACATGTAATTCTTTTTTTTTTCCACTGTGGAACACAGTTTCGTTGAATTATTGCACCTGAATAAATATTTTTTAAGGTGACAATCAAGAGGTTTTTGATAAAAAAAAAAAATTAATTTTATTGAAAAGATAAAATTGAATGAAATGAATTGTTTTGAATTTCTTTTTCAAAAGGAAAATAATAGGAATGTAATATTTTTAACTTTCTTTTTGTGATTTTATATAATTTTAGGTATTAGGCAGATATTTTACAATATTAAGATAAGTGAATCTAGACAGTGATAGATGCCTCAAAACTATGTACCATGTACATTCATATGACTGCCCTTGTAATAGTGTGTTCAGTTTCAGTTTGGTTAAGAACTGTTACAGTGGTATATTTGGTGTAACTTTGAAATATCTACTGTTTTATGAAAAGATTAATGATATTATGGTAATAATTATTTGACTTTTTGCTAATTGTGTAATTATCATATGACAGTCAAGTTAAAAAGTGATTAATTTTTAGCTCATTTACTAACTTTTAGACCTGGGGTATAAGAATGTTGAATTCGTGAATTATTTAGAATACAGATCGAAATACCAGTATTTGTTTTATTTATTTTTAGAAAGAAATTAAAATACTAGAGAAATTCTTCAGAAATGTACATGTTTTCCCTTTTCATATTGCTTAAGTTCCCGAAGAGCTGTCGAAACCACTTGTTCGCAAAACTGATGAATTGCGATTTATATCGAATTGCTTTTGTGATGCAAGGGAAATAACCAATACTTTATTCAAAGTATGTGTATTTTTTCTTCAGAAAATTCAGAGTGCTTTTGAATTGTATGAGGCGTATGATAAAATGTATGTATATACATGTATATGACTTGCTGCATATGGTGCCATGGAAATTCGATAATTACCGGTATAAGCAAGGTTGCAAAGAATTTTTCTCGTATCTAAAGTCCCACCTTGCTTTTGAGTGTTCTAAAATACATGTACTATGTAGTAAATATCATGGTTGCTTATACATGTTGTAAAAAAACTGCTACTCTTAATTGACGGGTATTTTGTACGAGAGTTTAAAAGTTGCATGTAATACTGCTAAACATTGTTACCATTCCTTGATTTTTTTAAATTCAACATTCCATTCAACAAACACGAAAAAAGAAAGTATTCATTGAGTTTACTAGTATGTATGTACCTTTGGTATTTGAACACTTTTCACCAAAAAACTTAGTGCTCTGATATATAGTCAGAACTTTGTGTTAAAATAAAATTGTATCAATTTTGTTTTTGCATATAATGTTATTCATGTACAGCTATTTATTAAACATGGAACAGCTTTCTGATTTGTTTTTATAAATGTGTTGAACAGAAGAGCGAAAGAGACCGTGCAGCTGGAAATGACTCTTAGATGATTTAATTCCTACAGTGAAAAAAAAAAAACCCTGAAATGTCCCCCTCCTTCTCCCCAAAAATGAGCATGGAGAAGTTCCATTGGCGAACATGAATCTTTATTAAAGTGAGTCTAACTGCCGTTGTATTTAACCTATCCCATATGTTTATTTGTTGGACGTTTATTTTTCACCCATATCGACATGCCTCCCAATTGGCAATCCTCGGCTGAGTCCGCTACGCTCTGTGCAAACCTCAGGTGTGATTGGCGGAGGAATTTGCATTAAATCAATACATCCCCCGAAAACTGTCAAACTTATGTATATTTTGCGCTGCATAAAATTCTTCAAAAAATTAATTTAACGTGACCAATTCTTCCTTGTTGTTTTAATTACAATTCTTCCTTGTATATTGGTTTAAATTATAGTCTTAGAGTATAGTCTTTGAAAGCATAAACATCATATGATGGATCATAGTGTTGGGGAAAGTAAATTTAGGACCAGTTTCCACATTCCGATGTGGAATTGGAGCCCCCTCCTTTATGCAAAGACATACTTGAGTCCAGTCTTCTCTCGATACTTTTCACTGTCTTTAATAATTAATCACCATTATCAATGTCCCATGCACAGTCGGATTCGAACCCGCAACGTAAGGATAAACTCCTTACTTCATTACTAGTGCACCGTCTTATTTGTTAAATCATATTGCAGATGGATCCAAAATCAATTTTGCAAGTCAAAAATATGAAAATGTACACTTAAAATGATGTTCATTTTTATGCGCCCGGATCGATAGATCAGAGGCGTATATTGTTTTTGTCCTGTCTGTCTGTCTGTTTGTTTGTTTGTTTGTTTGTTTGTCCCCAAACTTTAACCTTTGCCATAACTTTTGAACCAAGAAAGGTAGAAACTTCATATTTGGTATGCATACTTCACTAATAAGGTGCTTTCAAATGACACCAATATTAATGACCTTGTGACCTTGAATGTGACCTATAGGCTAAGAATAGCTTTTCTGCCTGCAAACTTTAACCTTCGCCATAACTTTTGAACCATGAAAGATAGAGACTTCATATTAAGTATGCATACTACACTAATAAAGTTCTTTCAAATGACACCAAGGTCAATGACCTGGTGACCTTGACTGTGACCTATATGCTAAAAATAGCTTTTTCGTACCTTTCACTATAACTTTTGAACCATGAAAGATAGAGACTTCATATTTGGTGTGCATACTTCACTAATCAAGGTCTTTCAAATGTCACCAAGGTCAATGACCTTGTGACCTTGACTGTTACCTATGCTAGTATGCTAGAAATAGCTTTTTCGATTTTTGTTGCCACCGGGCGAATAGTGTTTCACAAACACATCTTGTTCATTGTTAAAAATACTAAGTAAACAACTACTAAGTGGCTATGATCTTCAGCATTGAGATTTCAAAATCACGAGACTGAATTTCTGGGGGGAAAACTTCTTAACCTTTTAGTTAATGCATATGTTATGCCTAGTCTGACATGTTTTGCAATGTTTTTGTCCTAGCTCGTAGATGCAACTTTGATATTAGCTAAATCATGCATACATGCTGCAATGTACAAACGGTCAAAACGTAAAACATGGAAAAGGATCAATATCATAAAAATGATTTCTCAAAATATATGCATTGAATTTAATTGTCTGACAAAGCCTAAATTTAAGTTTGGAAGGGATGCATAAACCACAGGTACTTGTGGACAGGAACCCCCCCCCCCCCCCCTTAAATATTCAACCCCGGGGCTTGTTTGATATTTTTTTCACAAATTATATTTATTACACGTATTCATCATAAGTACAATAGAAATAAACGTGAATCTCCAAAATAATCGCTACACAAAAAACATACTATACTTTATAAGTTTGTATGATTGATTGTATATTGTTTAACGTCCCTCTCGAGAATCTTCACTCATATGGGAGACGCCACCACTTGCCGGTGGATGGCTATTTACAAATTTTGTCCCATACTCGGCACTTAGGGCGGCCATTGAGCAGGGAGGGATCTTTTTTTGTGCCAGCACCTACTGCGGAACGGGACCTCGGTTTAAATGGTCTCATCCGAAGGACCAGTCTCCACGTCCCACAGTGGGATTCGAACCCGCGACGTAAGGATTGACTCCTTACTTCGCGACTCTAGAGCAGACGCTCTAACCACTGCGCCACGCGGGCGACGAGAGAATTAGTGGGTTTTTATACCCCGCGCTTGAAAAGTGGGAGGGTATACTGTAATCGGTATGTCTGTACGTCCGTCCGCCCGTCCGTCTGTTACGGCTTAGGGTACTCATCTCTTATCCGCAACTCCTCTTATACCACGGAGTGAAATTTAATGAAACTTTCACAAAATCTTTATTACATATTGTCATTGTACATCTTCTATTTTAATTTTTGATCCGACACATGTTTTTGGTTTCCCGGCCACAGCAAATCATGGACTTTGTCATCAGTTATAACCATATGGGAAGCGGGGGGTATCATTTCATGAGCTCATTGCTCACAGTACCTCTAGTTTTTTGTAGAGATCATATTGGGGTTTCATCGATTTTTTTCTATTGTAATGATGATGAAAAAGGTTAATAAATAAAATTTTTGACAAAAATATCCAACACGCCCCGGGGTTGAATATTTAGGAGGGGGGGGGGTCCAGTCCACAAGTACCTGTGGGTTTAACTTCCCTCTCGAACTTTTCACTCATATGGAGACGCCACCACTTGTCACTGGAAAGCTGCAATTTTTTCCTACACTTTGCATTCTGGGATATTGAGCAGGGATCTAGAACATTGGCTCTTTAAAGATTCTCTCAATGTCTACACTGGCTCTTGAAATAGTCGGAAGTAGGCCCTTGAACTGGAATTTCTTTAAAACGTCAACTTCACTTACTTATGCAGCTATAACAGTTATGCTTTCGTCACCTGGATACGGATATATCTCAATTGATTCGATACGCAGGAACATACTCTACGTATGAACAATTTCTAAAACGAGGTAAATTATTGACAAACAAGTTGTTTAAACAAAAATTGCAGCAGTTTCGTGTTAACTCATCATTTTGTAAGTTCTATGGTCGATACAATGACCTTGTCAGAATATTATCATTGAGTCAAATGCTGACTGACGTTTTTCATACTAGTTGTTAGTCTATTACTAATACACTGAATTGATGATGGACTTTTCCGTTTTTTCCCGATCATGATAAAGAGCACACAGTGGGTGTCACCGGTCGGCAGGGGATGCTCACTCCTTCATGGCACTTGATCCCACCTCCCTCCGATGTTTTGGAGGTCTGTGTTTGCTCTGTTCCTATTTTGTATTGTTTTCTTGACGTTTGGTCTTGAATACTGTTCGTTATCTCCATATGTTTCATGCAATGGTCTTTGAATGGGTGTCTCTTAAAGCACGTGAAGACCCTTGAATGGATGTTTCTTAATGCATCCAAAAACTTTTGAGTGGGGGTCTCTTAATGTTTGCAATAGCCCTTGAGTGGTGTTCTATAGGCATGCAAAATCCTTTGAGTGGGAGTTTGTTAATCAATGCAATAGCCCTTAAGTGTGTGTGGGGATTTTTTATGCATGCAAAACCCCTCGAGTTAGAGTTTCCTAATGCATGCAATGCTTCTTGATTAAGAGTTTCTTAATGTCTGTATTTGTCCTTGAGAGAGTCTCCTTCTGTTTGCATTGACTTTAGGCAGATTTGTGCAATGGCTCATGCAATGGCACCTTAATTTTCTTCAGAAGCAGAAGCCTAAACAAGAAGCCCAGTGGATTGGGCACATAGCTTATTTGAGTTCTGGCTAGGGAAAAACAACACAACAAGCTAATTCAGAGAATTCGTGTCCCCCGCTTAGGGAAAAAGTCGGCTCCCCCTGACTGAATTTGTAGAATTATTAAATGTATACATGTATACTGAAGGAAATAAAATACATGTATGTCAGTATGCATATAACGATTTGATTGCTTATTCTTTATTATGTGTATAGAAGATTTTTTTATATGAAATATTTATCACACTGTAATGATGATTTTATAACCTCATAAATTTTTCATTTCACATGCTGAATACTATCATTTAGTAAAAAAAAAAAAAAAAGGATTAAAAAAAAAAAAGAAAGGTACGACCGAGATTCGATCCCAGGACCTCTCACACTTGAATCGAGAGACATAACCACTAGACCAAGGAGTCGCTTTTAACGCAAAGAAGTATATGCAGAACTGAAGTCACATACATGTATATATTCATGTTTTCATGTTCGGTATTCTAAAAATTTTACACAATCCATGGTGTTTGATTTATTTAGCCTTTATTAAACAGTTATAATAGATGTAATAAGAACATAAAGTCCGCCGAGAACCTGTTTTATACGCAATAACTCTCCTCATGCCCCTGCGCTAAAAATAGCGACATGTAATACTATAAATACTAACAAGCTAATTCAGAGAATTCGTGTCCCCCGCTTAGGGAAAAAGTCGGCTCCCCCTGACTGAATTTGTAGAATTATTAAATGTATACATGTATACTGAAGGAAATAAAATACATGTATGTCAATATGCATATAAAGATTTGATTGCTTATTCTTTATTATGTGTATAGAAGATTTTTTCATATGGAATATTTATCACACTGTAATGATGATTTTATAACCTCATAAATTTTTCATTTCACATGCTGAATACTATCATTTAGTAAAAAAAAAGTATTTAAAAAAAAAAAAAAAAAGCTTAGACCGAGATTCGATCCCGGGACCTCTCACATTTGAAGCGAGAGACATAACCACTAGACCACGTAGTCGCTTTACTTGGAGTGAGGTATATGCAGAACTGAAGTCACATACATGTATATAATTCATGTTTTCATGTTCGGTATTCTCAAAATTTTACACAATCCATGGTGTTTGATTTATTTAGCCTTTATTAAACAGTTCTAATAGATGTAATGAGAACATAAAGTCCGCCGAGAACCTGTTTTATACGCAGTAACTCTCCTCATGCTCCTGCGCTAAAAATAGCGACATGTAATACTATAAATACTAATAAAACAAACGGGGCGGGGCACTTTGAGAGGGGCGAGAGACGTCCTAGGGAGTTTTGGTATAAAATTACATTGCATAAGCTCAAAATCTTCCTGAAATATCGCCCGGAAATGATAGTGTTACACACAGACAGAATGTATAAATTTACGACCTTGAACTTTGACCTTTTGACCTCAAAATCAATAGGGGTCTTCTTTAGGCCACAGGGAGTTGTTATGTACAATTTCATTGCAATAGCTCAAATGGTTCTAGAGATATCGTGTGGAAACGAAAGTGTTTTAACAGACAGAATTTGCTTATTTATGACCTTGACCTTTGACCTTTTGACCTCAAAATCAATAGGGGTCTTCTTTAGTCCATAGGGAGTTGCTATGCTAAATTTCATTGCAAAAGCTCAAACGGTTCTTGAGATATCGTGTGGAAACGAAAGCGTTACAGACAGACAGAAAGACGGACGGACGGACGGACAGACGGACGGACGGACGGACGGACGGACGGACAAACCCAAATTAATATCCCCCACTTTTCAAGCGGGGGACAATAAAACAAACGGGGCGGGGCACTTTGAGAGGGGCGAGAGACGTCCTAGGGAGTTTTGGTATAAAATTACATTGATAAGCTCAAAATCTTCTTGAAATTTCGCCCGGAAATGATAGTGTTACACACAGACAGAATGTATAAATTTACGACCTTGAACTTTGACCTTTTGACCTCAAAATCAATAGGGGTCTTCTTTAGGCCACGGGGAGTTGTTATGTAAAATTTCATTGCGATAGCTCAAATGGTTCTAGAGATATCGTGTGGAAACGAAAGTGTTTTAACAGACAGAATTTGCTTATTTATGACCTTGACCTTTGACCTTTTGACCTCAAAATCAATAGGGGTCTTCTTTAGTCCATAGGGAGTTGCTATGCTAAATTTCATTGCAAAAGCTCAAAGGGTTCTCGAGATATCGTGTGGAAACGAAAGCGTTACAGACAGACAGAAAGACGGACGGACGGACGGACGGACGGACGAACCCAAATTAATATCCCCCACTTTTCAAGCGGGGGACAAAAATCAGTATTGCTTGAAAGTCTTCAATGCCTTAGTGGTCTTGACCTATTCTTGAAAGGGAAAGGGGGTATGATTTGAACAAAATTGGATCTAGACTAACAAAGCATGCGTACATATTTTTTTGACTTACTGAATTTTTCCTACAAGTTTAAACTTAGTTTATTCTTGTCCTACTCTACCCCCGGGGGTCATGATTTGAACAAAGCTGAATCTACACCACATGAGGATGCTTCTATATAAATATGACTACCCAGGTAATCATAGCTTTGCTGTTCTTGAAAAGAATATTTTTGAAGATTTTTTCCTATATATTACTATGTAAAACTTTGTTCGACCATTGTGGACACACCCTTCCCCTGGGGGTCATGATTTGAAGAAACTTGAATCTAAACTACCTGAGGATGCTTCAACATGAGCTTAATTATTCCCTGGCCCAGTGGTTCTTGAGAAAAATTTTTAAAATGCCATTAATTTTTTAATAATTCATAATTATTCCCTCTTGGAAGAGGGCGTGGTCCTTCATTTGGACAAACTCGAATCCCCTTCACCCAAGGATACTTTGTGGCAAGTTTGGTGAGAATTGGCCCAGTGGTTCCCGAGAAGAAGAAAATATGAAAAGTTTACGACGACAACGACGACAGCAAGGGACAAATGTTGATCAGAAAAGCTCACTTCAACCCTCAAATGAGCTAAAATGCCCCCATAAATACAGAAAAAAAAATCTAGACCAAAAAAAAAAAAAATAGTATGGGTTCATTTGATGCAAGTGTGAAATTGTTATGGATGCGCAAATTTTAGTCACAAATTCGTGTCCAGGTGGTTGCTTTAATTTTCCCCCCAGTTATATAGTTGCTGTTAAGTAAAGATTTTGACTCGTTGTTGAGCTTACATTCCGTAATTTGCTACCAACACTGGAAATAGTGAAAATATAATAAAAAAGCTCTAGACATTGCCCACTAAATTGGGAGTTCTAATTGAAGGGTAGTTTAATGCTGTAGAGTGATCTGCCCTTAGACGTGGTACATAAAAATAGTTTTTTACAGTTTTAGAATTACACAATTTGTTATAGGTAGGCTATAAATGCAAAGCATTATGTAAGACCAAGGAAAAGTAATTAAATTTGTTATTTTCATTAATTTTTTCAATGTAAATAAATGAACAATAATACTTTGTTTCTTTTCAAGTATAGTCAATTGTATTTGATCATTTTTCCTATAGAATTAAAGCAGGTACACTATGATGAAAATGAATTAAATAGTCACAATATGCACACCATTATATGATATTTTTCTCCAAGTCCAAGAAGCACATTTTGTTATATAGTGTTTAGAGTTTCAAATAATGAATATACCACCAATTTGCATTTTTCCCCACCAACCCCGAAAAGATCGAGGAAATAAAACAATTGTTGAATAATTTAATATTCTTTTTCAGTCTTCCATAATTACATTACTGAAGCTCAAATATTCTCAACATACAATGAGGAAGAAATGTATCATCTAATGAGTGATATCTATTGAATAAATATTATCTCAATGTATATGAGGAAGATATGAATACAATACAATGAGAATTATCGTATGTCTGTATTATCTCGTAATTGTCGATATTTTGATAAATCTGTCAATTTAATGTTGTCACTTCCTCTTCAAAATTTGTCAATAAATATTAAATATTATTTTAAAACGTTGAGAATAAAAATGCTTGTAAATATTATGAAGTTAGACCATTTTAAGTACATGAATAATATCTTGTTCACCCTGCCTTATAATATATATGTTGTACACCTCAACTCCGTTGACTTGAATTAAATGTTGCGTAAATCTAAAATATTCATCTTTCCTTGATAATCAGAAGAAAATAAAATCTCTTCACATCCCAATTTTATAAGAAATATTCAATATAAACAATTAATTATTTGTACGCATAGCCTAGTAAATCAGTTTAAAAAATTAGTTCTCGGACATGTACAAAATTACTTTTCAAAAGGGACTTCTAGCTGAGACGTCGCCCGTGAAAAAAATACATTTCATATAAAAATATAAGATTATTTAACATGTAGAATAATGCACTTTGAAAAGTAATTGAACAGAAAAAAGAGAAATTATTTATTTTTAATCGTTTTATTTGCGCTTTTATGCAAAGAATTTACAAACTTCTTTGGAAAACTTGTGTAACGGGAAACTTGGTGTGTTTCCATAATTATCCCAAAGTTCTGCGATTTACAGTGACAAAAACAATAATAACGTTTTACAGGTTTAATAAGTTAACAATCAGGTAATAAATATATAAATAACAAGTGAAATCTGGGGATTGGTGGAATATTATTACCTATATCAATAACGATAAATTTGATGTACGTCCGTCGACTACTGGTGCCTAGCTGAGACTGCAACAGGCGTATCACGGTGGTCAGGCCGGTCACTGGCGTTGCTAAGAACGGCCTGACCCACGCGCTGCGCCAGCAACGTTCCCGACTGAATACTATGTATTACGCAATATAGTTATCTATAGTAATAATAATACACAAGAATAATATAATAAACATACAAAAATAAATCTTCCACCATTACACTCCTCCCCTCTTAAGACATAATGTATGCAAAACATACATTATTCTCATTCAATATATAATAATATATATATACATATCACATAACTTGTATTTCATGTACACAAAGTCATATAAATGTTTAATTATAAACATATTATGATGAATAAATATGGGAAACGATTAATGTCTCTCAAAAATATAAATATTGAATAATTAAACACAGTTCTGTTACACACAGTAAGAACACACACGAAGACTCAGGATTCTGGAAAAAGAAGACTCGCAGATTTCAGTTCGAGAAGCTCTTTCCGTAGACGAAGGTTCTCAGCCTCAAGTTTACGGCGTCTCTCCCTCTCAGCCAACAGCGCAGGTGAAGATGAAGCAAGCAATTGAAGTTTAGATTCTGCTATAGATACTGAATGGAGACGGACAGCGTGTCCAGCCACTGCAGGTAGGCGTGTAGCTCTTCCTGGGTCTCTGGCACTGCAGGAAACTGAAATGGCGGAAGGTCCTGGCAGCGGGTCTGGGTTGAGACGTCCAGGGGAAGAACTACAGCAGGGTGGTCCCGTGACTGGTACTCCTGCAGGGACAGGACACGCTTCCTAGGAGGAGGACACGGACAGGAGGGCTCCACACAGGAAAGATCAGGAACAGGAACAGGATCATCAAGGACAAGAGGACTCAGATCAAGAGATGGCAAAGATGGTAATGAGGCTGACGATGACTTGTCAGATGAAGAAGGAACAGAGGTCACTGGCTTTGTCACAGTTTGGCAAGTCCTGCCATAATATATGAAACATCCTGGGTTAATATAACCCTTATTAGGCCTTGAAACTTTTTCGCATTTACCTAGAACATTCTCCAAAGAAGTTTGGTCCACATGATGACAGTTTCTGAGATGAATTTTCATGTCATATCGCCTGCGGCAAAGGATACGTCAGGAAGAAACAGCACATATAGTATGAGGATGTTTGTGGAAGGTGTCTCTCAATCCAGTGCCTCTGGTACCTTGCCTTAGTAGGGAATGTCACGGTAGGGGAACATCCATCCACCGGACAAGTCATGCCAGCCGCCAGGAAGAAACAGCACATATAGTATGAGGATGTTTGTGGAAGGTGTCTCTCAATCCAGTGCCTCTGGTACCTTGCCTTAGTAGGGAATGTCACGGTAGGGGAACATCCATCCACCGGACAAGTCATGCCAGCCGCATAAAAGAACTCAATGTTTTTTGAGGGGTCCGAAATCAGAGGGGCAAAGACAGGGGCGTCTTCTAGGAAATCCATCTCCTTGTCATCGACCAGGAGGTCCAAAGTAAAGTCCTCAAAGTCCATTCTCTAAAATAAAATGTAAAAATACTGTAATCATTTATAACACATATATTCCACCTTCCCCTTCTAAAAAAAAAAAAAAAATGCTTATTTATGGGGAAAATCTGGATGGGGGTTTTACAAGTCTTCCGGTTCTTGTGAAACATTGCGTTTCTATCATATCTTCAACATTGTCATCAGATACAGAGTTATCATCTAAATAAAACTGAGAATGTTCACTCTGGGATTCTGTTTCTTTTGTTTTGAACAATTTAAGGTGATCAACACGAACAATTTTGAGTTTAGAGCTTTTACAGTCTCTTATTTCCACTGTAATGTCAGATAGTTTCCTTACAATTTCATAAGGACCTGTCCATCCTAATCCTAATTTAAGCTTCATTTCTATGACTTTAATGACTATTACTACCAATTTCACATTCAAAGAGTGATCTGCATTTTTAGGAAGGGGTCTAAGGTCACTTTTAATTGGCTTAGTATATACATTTATCAACTTTGCAAATTCCAGGGGAGGGAGAGGGTCTGGACAGAATTGAACACTGATGCACGTACATGGAATTGCCCTTGATATTTGGTTAGAGAGCAATAAATCTGGTACATATATATGGGACCTTTTAAAGCTTTAAATAACAAGTTATAATGTAGAATGCAATAAACGAACTCTTACATTTTTCAACTGCATGTACATGTAAATACATGTATGAAATCTTTTCTGTATTGATAGAATCATTCAATACTGCCAGTAGATGTTTGTCCGTATGTTTTGTCTATCAGGAGACAGGATCCAAGTAACTTTTCTTAGTTCAGGCCTGCAGGAAGCAATTTCAGTTGGGGGGGGGGGTGTGTGGGAGGGACACAAGTCACATTTCTTCAGCTGGGGTCACTATCAACTACCAAAATTTCCTCGACAAGCAAAAAAAAGTCATCAGACGTATTATTGAAGGGACACAAGCATATACTACCTGTGTTTTCTATAGTATTCTATATATCGGCAAAATTAGGGGGAGAAAAAGTTCAAAAGTAATTGATCTCTGATGAACCGAAACGTCATCATTACCGTCTATAATATGTTACACTATTTCATTGGAAATATCTGGGAAACTGCTTAAAACTTTAATTGCATTCAAATTGACGACCTGATAAATGACATCATCAAACTTAATCCACTTTTCAACCTGATATTTTATTTAATGTTTATAATAAAGAAGACGGTACGGTTTGAGCTTTATTGTGCCCTAAAAATTTAATGTTCTTAAAATGTTATAAAATTGGCTTTAACAATAGTTGAGTAGATGAATATGGTAAATCACTAAAGATTATAGCATGAAGAAGGACCTTTCTTGAAATATGACGTCATTTATTTAGTACATCTTTAAGCTTAATGCAAAAAAGCTTCAAAATGACTAGTTTTTCTGCTAATTTTCCTTTGAAAAATAGTGTCTGCCACCGTCGCCCGCTTTAATTTTTGGATATATTGTGCAAACTGCTATGAAAAATCACATATCTCAAAATCTTTCCGGGCGACGGTGGCAGAGTATGTTTTCTGAAAGAAAATTCCACTGAAAATTGGTGTCTTCTGCAACTTTTTGAGAAAATACGGGAAAATGCACAAGTTAATGACGTCACAATTAGCATTTCGGAGGTCAAATGAGAAAAACCATTTGTGTATCCTTACTGCAGAGAATTTCTACGATTCAGAACTAATGAATTTTAATTTCTTATATCACTTTCATATTTTTGAAAAATATAGGGCTTAATTGGTATTGAAACTGTACCTTCTTCATACCTATATTATGTATTCTATACGTATTCTCGGGTGAAACCTTTTTGATTGCCGTTTTCCCTTTTATATTTACATGTATTCAATATTTTTGTGGATTTTTTTTCTCGAGATCACGGCAGTTAAGAAAAATACTAAGTGGAATAAAAATTAAAGCCCTTAATATATCAGATAATTTATTTTATTTAAGGAAAATGATTTTTAATGAAACATGACATCATCTAAACCATTGCTAAAAAATTTAGCTTAGTACACATGAACTTTCTTTTTTCACAACAAAACAACACCACCCCACCTCACCACCCCTAAAACACTCGATAAAATATTCAATATTTATTCTAATCCTACTCTTGTGAATTATTTTCCATCAGTGTAAATTTGTCACCTTTTATAAATAATTTCAATGTCATTAATTCAACGTGTTTAACATCAACGTCATGACGTCATAGTATTTCATTCGATAAAACAATGCTTATTTTAAGGAGGCTCATTACACCACTTTTTGATGACGTACTACACAAAAAAATAAACCTCCATTGTGTCGACCGGTTTACTCTGGGGACGAATTATACAGGTACCTCTAAAATATGACCCTGACCTTTTAACGCTTTAAAAATAGATGAAACATGCGGTGTTGTAAACAGTAAAAACAAAGTAACGGATTCATTATGCATTAACCATGAAGAATTGCTTTTAAGCAGAAACAAAAGAAAACAACAGTCAAATCTTCTCCAAGCAAGTAATGTCAATTTCATAGCGATGCATGCAGTGAGCTTTATCAATCAATGACATGTTTGTATGGAGGAAATTCGAGTTAAAATCTACAACCTTGTTGAAATTAAAAAGTTATTTACTTGCACTATTTACTGTGTTGGTGTTAATTTTTATATTTGCTTTATTGATTTAAATGTATACTCTGGCAATTTATAGCTTTGTTCTGAATTTTAGATGTAATGTGATGATAATGTCAAACGTTCCTTAGTGTTTTGAGTCTTGGGTAATTAGGAAAGATAACTCTTGAAAGTGGAATTTTTATACCAAATATTTTTTTAATTAGATTTTTCATTTCGTTTAAACATTCTTTATTCAATTTGACACATGTAATTCATTGAAATATATTCCTTGTCTCTTCAGAACTCATTTTCTTAATGTTTTATGCATAGATTAAAAAGATAATGAGATTAATTGTTTTTTAGGAGAAAATTATTTTCTCTTATAAAATTATTATTAGGTATTCAGGGATCACTCTGGATTTTAATGTTGATGGGCCAATGGCCCATCAACATTAATAAAATCCATGGGCCATCCGCCGGGGGTATGGGGGCTGCGTTAGGCCCCCATTGGGGTCCAGGGGCAATGCCCCGGTAGGGGGTCCAGTTTGATTTGAAAATTGATTTTCCATGCTATTTTGTGATGAATTTCAAGTCAGTTTGATGGGTCTTTGAGGGTTTTTAAATGCCATTTCTGACACAACCAATTTCAGTTTTTTAAAATAAAATGAATAATATTATAAATATAAAATTTTAAATTTCATCTCAGTACTGAAAAATGTCATATTGGAGAATTGTTTTAGACTTCATACAACAGAGTATAAATATAACTGATAAACAGAATACCTAAGTTAATTCCTAATGCCCCTTTGATTTTATCGATTTAGTTCTCGAAAGTTGTTGAAGAGCTAAACTATAAAGGATGCAAACTTACATGAACATTTCGCTACTGAATAGACCTGGGGCAGTTGCAGATTAAATTTGGTTCAAATGGTAGGGACTGGTTTTGTATGCAAAGAACTCGGAGCAAAATATGCAAAAAACTGAAATGAGGAAATTTTTATTTGTTTGCAAAACGTATTAGTCCCATCTGATCAAATTCCAACCACGGGTGCAAAGTTAGCCACTTGGACTGGAAATGACGAACATCATTGCCGTTGACATCAGGAGTCAACGTCTTTGACTGTTTTTCTTAATCAGAGACCTCTGCCGAGTCTGGGAATGAAAAAGTTTCCGTCGTTTTATTTGTAAAACAAATGAAAGCTTTCGTTGTTTTGGGTCAGTTGCCCCAATACCGATCTTCGCTTTGGAGGCATTTCGGGCAAGTGTCTGGATACACAATGAGTAACTTGTACTTGTTTTGTTTTGAAATAAATAATCAAAGTTTTAAGAAATATTAGAACATATTACATACTGGAGTATCACTTTAATATGTTTATTATTTAAATCATTACATATAATTTTAATAAATATAATTGACTCGGTATTCGGTAAAAAAAATTTCTAGTAGCGTAATCTAAACGAAGGAAATATTCCATGTACAATTCCGAATTTAGTCTTGATCAACCAGCACTCTGCTGGTGTAAAGAACAAACGCGACTACAAATAGTCTGATTGAACGAAGTAACAGTATGCTCAGATACGTCATGAATAAAATCGGTCAGCTTGAAAACGGTCCTAAAATGCACCAAGATAAGAGTTTCGACCCACAGTTTTGCATCTTATAGCGCCATATCTGTAAGACATGCGCCAGACTGACCCCTTTCTAATTTTTTAGTGCGCCATTTACAAATATTGAGTGCCAATGGCGCAAAGGCGCAGCCCAAAGTGATCCCTGGTATTATGAGGTATTTTCACTGTGTGTACTTGTCTTAAGAAGATGCCCATCATTTGACACTGAAAGTTCTGAAATTCTGTTAATAATAAACTTGAAATAAACCATTTCACTATAATTAGACAAAAACTAAAAAATTCTATTAAAAATATTTATGATATCAATACCCCCATCTGGATATTTGACATCTGTATTATAAGTGGTGCTGTACTGAAATCTAAAATAAACTGTGGATGTAATGAGCCACCTTAAACACATGTAAAAAGAAAACTATAAAAGATATTGTTAAAAAATAAACTGTTTTACAACATACATATACTAGACTATCATTGAACAAAAATTCATAAATTTTGAATACGGTGCGGATTTTGATGCTTCGTGGCTCTTGTTCTTTATCTTTGTTCTTAAGGGATGAAAAATAGGAGATAACTCTTCCTAACAGATTATTGAATTTTAGGCTAAATTTCTGTACAAATTCATCTTTGGCATATTAATTTCAAAACTTGAAAAAATTTAATAAGTGAATTATTCAGAAAAAAAATTTGAATGAAATGAAAGCTGAAATATGTAGTTTTTTTGCTATCTGCTAAAAAATAATTTCAACTCTAATTAATGAGCTCTAATTAGCTAAGAAACATGAAGTTCACTGTTTTTTAAGGAATTAATTAGCAAAAAAGTGAAAATCTTAATTTTAAAACAAAGTCAGAGACTGGAAAAAATGGTGTCAAAAGAGACTTCAATAATGTACCTTGGAGCTTTGGTAACAGTGATCACTGATTAATGGCTGGTGATTAAGATAGGGGTTCTTAAGCAGTGGGGGGGGGGGGTGATGAGGCTTTTCCATCAGTCATCAAAGAATGGAGTTTCTCTTAGAAGTCCTGGCAGCTCTAAAATAAATAAACAACACAAAAGTTTACAATACTTAAAAATGTGCACCACATACAATAGCATATTCTTAGAAAAAGTCTACAAGTATACAGTTAAATAATTACCATGCCAAAAAAAGGACCAAGATGGTTGCATCAACATCAATACAAAAAAGGAAGTATTCCTCACAACAAAGGCCAGAAGAAAATAGGGACCACCAGCCCAGTCCAATCTCTGGTTCCCATAAGAAGACTAAGTAAAGAAGAGTTTCAGGACATTGTACGGCCACAGAAAAATGGAGTGTTAAAAATTTGCAGTTATAGATGCCAAGAGCCAAAGCAGCGAGATGAAGTTTTTACGACCCGGGCCAAGTGAGGTCCAGCCAGTGGACACCTACATGGAATCTGTGTCAGATGACCCAAATTCAAAATTATACAAAGTACTTCACCAAGAAAAGACTGCTAAATTGTTGAACAATGCATATAAAGAACACACAGAAGTTTCCAGACTGTGATGGTCAACTGGACTGGAATCAGCATGGGGATGAAAAACGAGGCCTGGCATGAATCCTTTCCATTCGATGTAAGAAGTGCCACTATACCAGTCACCGAGAAAAGCTTTACGAGGAGGTGAGAAGATCTGGCAGGGGACGAAGAGCTGCACAGCTGAATGTGGCCATGACTGTTGGTCACCTGGGTACCAGTCTTACAACAGAGGGTATGCATGGTATGCTTCTTGGTGCAAATATTGAATCAGCATCAGCCACCAACATGCAACAGACCTGCAACAAAGTGGGGAAAATTATACCAATGTAAATAAAATCAGTATGAAGAAAATTCGGCAGAATATTCAAGAACTTAATGAAAAATGTGGACTTCCGGATACCCCCATCAGAGCGGAAGGAGATGCTCGGTACAATAATGCCACCTTCAGTGCCATTGGGAAAACCCCATTCCAAGCTGCCACCCTAGTGACGTATACCGTAAGTGAAAATGTAACTCAGAGGAAGAATGTGGTAGCGGTTTTCTGTGGGAATAAACTATGTAAGAAAGGCGCACACCTACGAAGCAAAGGAAAAGAAGTTACCTGCCCAGGACACGAAGACTGCACTGCAACCATTCCTCTGGAGACCACCATTGGAGACGAGAAGGGATGGACCGCTCATTGTGTTGGTGAGTTACAAAGTGATGACTAGTCATATCCCATTTCACCAGTGATGGAGACAGTGCCGCTGCGTCTGGTGCATCTGAAAAACAAGAACATATGATTGAAAACCTTAAGGACTTGCATCACTTCTTTGACTCTCAAAGAAAACAGACTGCTAAGGCTCCATTCAGCAGTCACATGTTTCCTGGAAGAACCAAGGCCATAAGAGAATCCATGCAGAGAAGATTTGCCTTGGACCTGAAGCTTCGATGCAGGGCAGAGTACAAGAATTGCTACAAACACTACTCCGGCGACTTACCTTTGATGAAGCGTGCTATGTCTACTGCGGTTGGTTCCCTCATAAACTGCTACCAGGGACAGTGCGGGAAGTCCTGTCAACTCTATTCCTTTTCCTGTCGTGGACTGAAAAGCAATAAGTGGAAATCTTCAGTGTTGCCTAGTGACTTTGAATTAAACATGACAGAAAAAGACAAATGTTTGTTAAAAGACTGTATAAACAGTCCAGTACATTACGAAAAACTGTAATATTACAGTTTTCCATAATATAAGATTTTATATTACAATTTTTCGTAATATAACTATATTATGAAAAATTGTAATATTATGGAAAACTGTGATATAGTTAATGTTGTGAAAATCTTAAATTAAAGCAAACAAATGCTTTTATTATGAAATATTTTTGTTCCAAACTTCTGGTTTAATTATTTTCATGGTGCAGGGTAAGAAATAGTCCAAAATTTATTGCTACTTTTTGACTTTCTTTGACATAGTGCCCACTTTGGATGTCAATATCTCCCAGAGAGTAATTTTTGTGGGATTGGCAGTAATTTTCCTATATAGTTTAAAGTTGACCCAGTGACCTGATACTGGTTTTATGTCTCCGTCCTTCCCAGTAGGGATGGGTATCGCCAAAAATTTCGTATCGCGATATTTTATAAAAATATTGCGATATATTGTGATATTTATAAGCACACTTTTTCTTTGATTTATATGGAATTATTGATTATTATTCCTACTTTTTTTCATTGTTGTTGTGAATAAATGAAAAATCAATCATTTTATAATGTATTTAATGTGTTTTCATTCAAAACTTAAAAATGAAAAAAGAACAAATAACAAATAACAAGAAAAAAAATTCTAATTAACAATTCAAACACAAATAGATACAATCTTTCATTTCTGGTTTGTAAAAAAAGAAAAAAATGATAACTTTAAAGTCAATACTCAATAACAATTAGATTTGGGTTTTTTTTTCAGTTTAGGGCATGTTTTTTTTCAAGAAAAGTAAATTGTCAACATGTTTAGGCTTTAGACGTGCCCTCTGGGCATTTAATATATCTCCCGCCGTAGAAAAAACTCTTTCCGATGGGACACTTGTGGCAGGAATGCAAAGGTATGCTCTAGCAAGTTTAGCAATAAGTGGGAATTTAAATTCATTTTCTTTCCACCAAGAAAGAGGATTTTCCTGAAGAGGTATTGCTCGGGCACTTCTGTATTCATTCACCTGCTGCTCAGCAATCGTACTTGGTGATTTTGGAGGCTCAACATCAGTAATGTATACATCACCAAGAAAGCTGTGGAGCACAGATTCCATAGAATCACCACAAGTAGAGGAAGAACCTTCTGCTTTGACTCTTTATTTGACAGGGCTAACAGCTGGAGAATCTGAAGACAGTGAGGGGAGAGGTGGCTCATTCAGGACTTCAACATCATCTAATTCAGCATCTTTGTCTTCTTTCTCTCTTTTCACTTTGATTATACTCTGTACTCTACAGACTTCTAAAACAATATCAGAGTACACCGCTGATCTGTCATTTTCTGATAAAAATGGAAGCATCTTGAACCGCGGATCCAAAGCAGAAACAATGCGTAGAGTGTGTTCGATCCGATTATATCTTTCTTTCAAGTCTTTAAACATAATATTTTTCATGCTGCGGACTGTTGGGGTATCATCTTTTTGTTCACGAAGCTTGTCCAGAAGTTTATTGTGAAGTGGCAAGATAATGGACGAAGTGGGAGATTTTTCTGAACACAGGAGTGTTGTTATATCCTTAAACGGCTTTAACAGCTGGACGACTTCCTTTGCCACAGTAAAGTCATCATCATGGAAAGACTTTAATTCTGCTTCTCTTTCTTTTCCTAACTCCTTTGATTTCAAGGTAGCAAATATTTCTACCTGCATTTCGAGAAATTGTGAGATCATATCGTAGGCACTATTCCATCTTGTGCGGACGTCCATTATTAATTTGTGTTGAGGTAGTGATAAACTTTCAGCTGTATTCTTGAGCAAAGCAGCTGCAATGTTGCTTCTGTGAAAAAAGGCTACAATTCTTCTAATTTTGGCTAGAATATTTTCCAGTTTCTTAACTGCAAGGCATTTTTGACAAGCTAAATTTAACGTATGACTGCGTAACAGTTAATGTGAATGTTTCCGAGGAGTTCACCTGCTTTCATCATATTGGCAGCATTGTCAGAGACAACTGGTGGAAATCCATGAGAAGTGGGCAATTTCCATTCCTTCACAGCGTTTCTCAAAACCTCTGCAACATTTTCTCCTACAATCAGGACAAATATTTTTTTAAATTATTTTTTTCAAAGAATTAAACCAATAAAAATATACATGTATATTAATTAATATTTAATTTAGAATCAATTCATTCAATTGCCCTCATATTTCAGCAAATTGAAACAATAATAGTGAAAACATTTTTTTTTTATAATTTCCAATGTACCTGTATGAGACTCGGCCGGCATCATCCTGGTTTGCAAAACAAAATTACAAAGATTCCAATCTTTGTCAATATGGGTGGATCGAAGTAATCGTAATGTAGGA
Source organism: Saccostrea cuccullata (assembly GCF_032062105.1). Lineage (NCBI taxonomy): Eukaryota > Metazoa > Mollusca > Bivalvia > Ostreida > Ostreidae > Saccostrea > Saccostrea cuccullata. Next base: position 28,700 of record NW_026932476.1, on the reverse strand, counting down.
TTCTGTAGCTCGTGAACTCCAGCCATCAGTGGTCAATGCTACCTAATAGTAATAAGGAATTAATTAAATTAAAATATTTATGTACTGAGTAAAGGTTTTACACATACTAGTCTATAAATCTGATAATGTTTTTCTTTACACTAGGAATATTTCACAGAAAATACTTACTTGCTCTGCTTCAAGAAGACTACTTAGAACTTGAACTTTCACATCTGAATACATTTTTGGAATGACAACTTCACTAAATGTCTTTCTGGAGGGGACCTGGTAACGATTATCCAAACAAGCTATCATATCTCTGAACTCTGGGCTATCAACCATGCTAAATGGTCGAAGATCTTTGACAATAAATCTAGCAATTTTGTCTGTGATTATCTTTGAACATTCCGCATTTGAAGGGTACTTTTTACTAAACAAAGAAACCAAGTTTCCAGATATAGATGTATTTACAACAGATGTTTTAACCTCTAATTTTTCTGAAGTAGTCTTCGTAGGAATAGGATCTTCCACGAGCAAATTCGGATGATGTCTCCTCATGTGACTGTTCAGGTTGGTAGTTCCACCGAGTGGGGCATTTCACTTCAATTTTACACTTTGAACAAACGGCTATGTTTTCAGTAACTTTTCCTGTTTTCTTGTCTTTTTTTACGAGGAAGTATTTCCATACATCTGATTTACCTCTGGTGAATTTGACTAATTCGATGTCTTCAGAAGTCGCCATTTAAACTTCCGGTAATAGTAATTTTAAAATCTGATCGATTAAATGGTTTATTTCCGGATTATTTTTAATAATGTAAAAATACCGGTATTTTGGTTCCCGTATCGCGTGACAAAAAATCGCAATATACCGGTTTACCGATAAAATCGCACATCCCTACTTCCCAGTTTAGCACCAACCATCATGGTTCTTTCATACTGTAACTAATGCATTAATGATTATCCAGCTGTTAATCTTGTGTAAGACCAATCTAAATGCTTAGATGAGACAAATGATATTCCTTAGCTATCTACTCTACTTCTTATTCATTTAGTAAGTGGTAGTAGTGACCCTGCTGTGAGCTAGATGCAGATTTAATCAAGCATAGATTTATTTTTACAATGGGGAGATAACTCTTACTTTACACTATATTATGGAAAATTGTAATATTACAATTTTTCGTAATGTACTGGACTGATAAATTTGACTTTAGGACAAAGTAATCTTGATAGAATCAAATATCTTACTTGTACACAAAAATCTGAATCTGTAAATAGGGCATATTTAAAATCAAATCCAAAATGTATTACAAGTAGTAGGAATTTTGAAAGTAGAATACATAAAGTTGTGCACTCACTGAATAGGGGTCATGGAAACTCAACACTGGAACTTTGTGAATCTGTAGGGGCACCTGTTGTCAAAGGAAGTAGAGTGGACAGAATCCATCATCTAAAACAACAACAAAATAGACAAAATTACTTTAAAATGAAACAAACACTGTTAAAATATAAATTTCAAAGAAAATTCTACAGATCTAAAAGATATCAGCTGTACAATAAAAAATCTAAAGACACGTACAGTAAATCATTAACAGATCCAAAATTAACAAGAGGCCCAGGGGCCACAGCGCTCACCTGAGAACATCGGGCTTGAATTTAAACCCCCCCCCAGGCATTCATCATTTGAACAAACTAGAATCTACACTACTTGAGGATGATTCCATATAAATATCACTAATCATAGCTTTGAAGTACTTGAAAAGAAAATTTTTAAAGGTTTCCCTATATATCCCTATGTAAAAACCCACCCTAGCCCCGGGGGTCATGATTTGAACAAATATGAATCTACACTACCTGAGGATGATTCCACATGAGTTTCATCTTTCCTGGCCCAGTGGTTCTGGAGAAGAAGATTTTTCCTATATATTCCTATGTAAAACTTTGGTCGGCCATTTTGGCCCCACCCTAGCCCCGGGGGTCATGATTTGAACAAACTTGAATCTACACTACCTGAGGATGATTCCACATGAGTTTCATCTTTCCTGGCCCAGTGGTTCTGGAGAAGAAGATTTTTAAAGATTTTTCCTATATATTCCTATGTAAAACTTTGGTCGGCCATTTTGGCCCCACCCTAGCCCCGGGGGTCATGATTTGAACAAATTTGAATTTACACTACCTGAGGATGATTCCACATGAGTTTCATCTTTCCTGGCCCAGTGGTTCTGGAGAAGAAGATTTTTAAAGATTTTTCCTATATATTCCTATGTAAAACTTTGGTCGGCCATTTTGGCCCCCCTAGCCCCGGGGGTCATGATTTGAACAAACTTGAATCTACACTACCTGAGGATGATTCCACATGAGTTCCATCTTTCCTGGCCCAGTGGTTCTTAAGAAGAAGATTTTTTAAAAATGCCATAAATTTTTCTCTAATTCATAATTATCTCCCCTTGAAAAAGGGCGTAGCACTTTATTTGAACAAACTTGAATCCCATTCACCCAAGGATACTTTGTGCCAAGTTTGATTGAAATTGGCCCAGCGGTTCTTGAGAAGAAGTCGAAAATGTGAAAAGTTTACGACGACGACAACAACAACGACAACGACAACGACTACAACGACGACAGACAACAGACAAATTTTGATCAGAAAAGCTCACTTGAGCCTTCGGCTCAGGTGAGTTAAAAAGGAAATTGTAAGACTGTGAAGGGGGCGGGGGGCATTGATGATATGTACATGCATTTCAAATGTATAAAATTTGTATTTAAAAATATATTTTGTGAACTATCTTACATGTAATAATTGTTTTTATGGTTCATTATGCATTGATTATTTTCAACTGTGTAAATGGGGAAAATGTGGACATGTGAATAATGTATTATTGTATATGTAAAATGTGACATTTTCTTATACGAGAGAGGACTGTACATGTAAAAATGTTATACTTATTATTTAGCTCATTAAAATTATTTGAATTAAAAATCTTGTTTTTCTTACCTGTTTGATGAACACAACAAAGGTTACAGATGTGATTGGTAGAAATACGGGTAACATGGGTGTCAAAACTGTCTGTTGATGACCAGACTGCATGCCATATTGTTTATCCGCCATTATTGATCTTTTCAAGGGGAGACAACTCCTGAAATCAGAGAAATTTTAGTGAAAATGAGAGTTACCTGCCCCTCTTTAGGTCTCACACAAGGAAATAATTTCACTATATATTACTATATAGCTTGAATTAAATTATTTAATTTATTAGACTCTCAGCAGAAAATTCATGAAAGAGAAAATAAAGATTAATGCAGAAAAAATATGCCTTATGCGGCTTTTAAGAAAGAAAATCGACAGTAAACTTTACCTACCCCAAAATGCACATGGGATTCACATGTTGACAAGCAGCCTACAGTCACCATCCAGGAAGTTGCATCATGCAGCATGCATGCGCACCTGAAAAAAGAGTTCCTTTTAATTCAGTGGGATAATTCTGCTAAAGAAATGATATTCCTAGTACATGACTCATCAGTCCAATTTTAATACGATAGACCTAAAACAAATTGCCAAAAATGAAAAAAGAAAAAAAAATTGTCTCTTATGATATATATGGAACTTCAATTGACTAAGTTCATTTTGATTGGCTATTTCCTTGCGTAAGACCTTTAAGACATCTGATTGGTACATTGTGTGCTTGGAAGGTGTGTCTAAGCTGTCGCTGACGGATGTCAAAGATACAGACTTCGATCCCCTTATCGTCCTCTAGATATTAAAAGCTGGTGATGTGGTGCCTATTCAATGGCTGGATAGCCGTGTTGAAATGACAGATGAATGCTGTAATGTTAGAGAAAGCTGATATTTCATTCATGACAAAAATCCTATACATTTTACTTTTTCTTTTAACAATCATAGTGAAACAACCAGAAGTCTCTGTCGAGACTGTAGCTCTACTGGTTATCTACTTATAATAAAGGAAGAGAAAAGAGAAACTTTAAAAAGCAACAAATAGAATAATGATCCTAGATCAAGTCTCTTTTTGTGGCAAGATTGCAATAATTAAACTACAACTGTAGGAATAGCTTTTAATAAAATTTTCAATTTTATTTACTATGGCAACATCAATCATCAAAAACACCAAACTGATAATTATGTATCTAAGTGTTAGTCTACATGCATGCCAAATTACATTATAATCAGACTAGAACTGTATTTGGAATAGCATTTTGAAAATATTTCACAGAAATTTCTACTCTTTATTAGTAACCATGGCAATACCATTCAGGGAAAACAAAAACCGATACAAAGAATTATGTAACTGTTATATTGTACTTTACTTATGTGCCAAGTTATACTGAAATCAGACCAAAACTGTAGGAGGAGTAGCATTTTGAATGTATTCCATAGAAATTTCTATTTTAAGTTACCAGAGCAAGACTGTTCATTGAAATTTAAAACGGATATAAAGAATTACCATGTATGTATCAAAGTGCACTCTACTTGTGTGCCAAGTTATATTGAAATTAAACCCAAAACTGTAGAAGGAGTGGCGTTTTGAAAGCATTTCCCAGTAATATCTACTTTTAGTAACCTATAATGGCAACTAAGTTCATCAAAATCAATACTGATATACAGAATTATGTATCTTAGTGCTGAGTCTACTTACCGGTATATGACAAGTTATATTGAAATCAGATCAAAACTGTAGAGGGAATAGGGTTTGGAAAGTTTTCCTTAGAAATTTATATTTTTAGCAACCACTGCAAGACACCCTTCAACAAAATCAAAAACCGATATACAGAATTATGTATTTTAGTGTAGTCTACTTATTTGCCAAGTTATATTGAAATCAGACCAAAACTGCAGAAGGAGTAGCATTTTTTAAAATTGTTTACAGATGGACAGACAGAGGGACGGACGATGGATGTACATGTATTACTATTGCATAAGCTCTTCTGGTCTTCGACCAGTAGAGCTAAAAAGCATAAACAAAGAAAACATATTTCTTGATCAAAATATCAAACACTGCATCACAAAGGACAGTCCTTCTAATTGTTTTTAATTTTTACCCTTGACCCTTTATTGTACTCACAATGTACACAAGCACTCCTAGGGGGCAGCAGTGTGTGGCATAAACAGACATTTCTGCTCTCTGATGAGTGCATGGCCTGCTGTAACTATGAGACTGGAGGATCCAATAAAGCTTAAGTCACTGGTTGTCTTATTGTGGCATGACGTAAACTCTGTAAATAGAACAATAAAGCTAAAGTCACTGGTCGTCTTATTGTGGCAACTTAAACTCTGTTAATAGAACAATAAAGCTTAAGTCACTGGTTGTCTTATTGTGGCATGACGTAAACTCTGTAAATAGAACAATAAAGCTAAAGTCACTGGTCGTCTTATTGTGGCAACGTAAACTCTGCAAATAATCCAGATGAAACAAAATACTTGCTTTTAATAAAACTTGACTTTCAGACTTCAGAGTGTCTTCACAATTCAGATACCTTAAGCTTGTAAATCTCTGCATGTTATTTGAAGAAAACTACATGTGCAAACTCTTTCCTGCTTAATCTTTTCCTTTGGTTATCCAATTAATCACATTCATTGCTGGCATTTATTGATTCTCATATTTGCATTTTTCAAGTTCATAGTACACTGTAACAAGAGGCCTATGGGCCACATCGCTCACCTGAGAAGCTTTGACCATTCTGTTATTTACCAGATTTCCCCCTTGTAATACATTATGCATCCCCACACTAGCCCACTGTCAGATCATTTATTTCGTATTAAGACATTTTGAAATCTACACTACCCCAGGATCCTTCCATGTGCAAATAAGTTTCAGCTTTTCTGGCCCAGTGGTTCTTGAGAAGAAAATTTTCAAACATTTTTCCTATATATTTTTATGTAAAACTTTGATTCCCCATTGTGGCCCCGCCCATTCCCTGGGGGTCATGATTTTTACAATTTAGAATCTACACTACCCAAGAATGCTTCCACATAAGTTTCAACTTTTCTGGCCCAGTGGTTCTTGAGAAGAAGATTTTCAAAAATTTTTCCTATATATTTCTATGTAAAACTTTGATTACCCATCGTGGCCTGCCCTTCCCCCGGCGGTTATGATTTTTACAATTTAGAATCTACACTATCTCAGAATGCTTCCACCAAATATTTACAGCTTTTCTGGCCCAGTTCTTGAGAAGATTTTCAAAGATTTTTCCTATATATTTCTATGAAAAACTTTGATTCCCCATTGCTGCCCCACCCTTCCCCCGGGGGTCATGATTTTTACAATTTAGAATCTACACTATCCCAGAATGCTTCCACCAAAATTTACAGCTTTTCTCGCCCAGTTCTTGAGAAGATTTTCAAAGATTTTTCCTATATATTTCTATGTAAAACTTTGATTCTCCATTGTGGCTCCGCCTTTCCCCTGAGGGTCATGATTTGAACAATTTAGAATCTACACTACCCTAGGATGCTTCCACATAAGTTTCAGCTTTTCTGGCCCAGTGGTTCTTGTTGAGAAGATTTTTTAATGACCCCAACCTATTTTTGTCTTTTCTTGATTATCTCCCCTTGTGAGGGGACTTGGCACTTTATTTTAACAATTTAAATTTCCCTTAACCCAAGGATGCTTTGTACCAAGTTTCGTCAAAATTGGCCCAGTGGTTCTTGAGAAGAAGTCGAAAATGTGAAAAGTTTACAGACAGACAGACAGACGGACGACGGACAAAATATGATCAGAATAGCTCACATGAGCCTTTGGCTCAGGTGAGCTAAAAATGATATCGACTGATTCTAGTAATCATTTACTGTATTTAAAACTGACCTGATCTGTTTCAACATTATGTCAGTTTGTGAGAAATGATCAAGTTCTTTACACAGCAGTGTATAGTGAATACACAACAAGATCCTTTTTTGAATTGGACAAGGATACACTCTGCATGATCCTGTCACAGGACTCTTTAAACACAAAGTCTGAATAGGAAAAATCTGTAATGGTATTCCTTGAGTTCTTCTACTGAGGAGCAATTAAGATTGAGGCAACCATCATTTCTGATCTCCTCAAACTTGCACATGTCTTTAAAGTTCATGATCTTAAAAAGCTGTGTCTGGATCATATAAATGGAGTAAGTTATGAAGAATTGCTTAAAATGCTTCTGACTGTAAGAAGCATCGAGGAAGTGGATTATTGCACAGACATGTTGAATGTGATTGCGGGAAGAACTTTCTCCATGTAAAAGAAACAAGATCCTTTTTTGAATTAGACAAGGAAACACTTGCATGATCCTGGCACAGGACTGAGACTTTAAACACTTTTCACAAGTTTATTTGAAAAGGAGGCATTTCATCAAGAAGCAGTTACCTCTAAAATTATAAAAGTGCGCTGCAGGGAGTGTCAGAAGAAGCCAACACGATCTTATGGGCAGGAATTATTTTCTCCCCTATTTTGAAGGCTACATCACAAATCTCCTGATTGTAAAACTTTTCCCTAATGTATTTTCCTAAATTGGTATAATGATGATCTTGATCTTTAGAAAATGGAGTTAATTCAATTCGTGACTTAATGAAGGAGAGAGAGGAGACTTGTACTCTGTTTTGGATTTTGAACTTTGTGAAGGAGATGATTTATTGTTCAAAAATTGGTTTCTGGAGCTGGAGGGTGCAACAAATGGGAGCTGCTTCCACAACTCAATGGAGGATCAGGAGGAGCTGGGGTGTTGTTTTAAATGTTGCTCCTTGCCAGTTGCCACGGAGTCAGATGAAGGAGAAGATTTAGAGGAGTCCCTAATGTAGATTTTCCGCAACTTCCATGGAATTCCAAAGCATATTCCATGGAATTCCATGGAATTTTTGTTCCGCGGAATTCTTAAGAATTCTCCGGAGTATTGGGACGGAACTTTTTCGGAATGATTTGGAATTTTTAATCTAGCCTGGAAAAGAGCGGAACAATGCCAGAATGGAAATTTGCGGAGGAAATCCATGGAATTCCAGGATGTTTGTAAATCTAAGGAATTCCATGGAAATCCATGGAATTCCAGGATTCCAAATTCCAAATACGTGTACAATGAAAACTGAAGTAATAAGTGCCAAATAATTACAAAAAAAAAATTGATAACATCATAATTTTTCATAGATCAAATCTATATTTTCAAAATAAAAAATTCATTGTTTTACAATGTTTTTTTTAAGACAAATATTACATATAATCTCAGATGTACAATATAAGCACACTTTTTAAATGTATTCTCACTGGAAGTATTTTACAACAAAGGTTATTTACAAAAATATCCGGAGAAGAATATGATTACTGGAGAATCACCTTGATTAAATTAATGATAATCATGTTAAGATATACATGTATTTAGTATACTCCAGTCTGCATTTTCTAAAATAAGAAGTTTGTTTTATTAAATGACATTGGACATGGAATTGGAGAGGTCATCGAAACCTCAACAGAGTATACATTTACAATGAACTGCCAGTGGCTTATGTACTGGTACAGAGTTAATGACTAGAGTGACAAACACATGTATTAAATGCAAAAAAATATGTACTACAAAACTATATTGATACAAAGATCCCATAAAATCAACAGATGCTCAAGTATTTTCCCCCAACATACGTGCCAAAGATCCCAATTAATGAAGATCCAAAACTTCCAACGTGTTTGCTAGAGAATCACTTCCTCACTGATATCCCATGAAATTAGTAAATGGTTATGTTATAGGGTTGACAGATATAATTGGTGTCACAAACGCATTCACTTTCAGTACGAAGGCTCAGAAAGTTGGATGATGATCATTCCCACAGACACTTCAAACTTTCCTTGCACAATTTCTGAAAGAAAAGATGACCATTAAGATGCATCATTATTGATATCCATATAAATATATGACAAATAATAAACTAAAACTATACAAAACAATTGGTTTTTTCGACCTGGCAAATCAGTTTACCGTAGAATATGAATTCACTATCTTGCAATTTTTTGTTCAAATTAGGATTAATTCTGATAAATATAAAAATGTGAAAAGTTTATAGATGACAGACAACATCCGACACTGATCAAAAAACTCACTTAGGCCTTAAAATGGTTCAGGTGAGCTAAAAAGAAAAGATTAGAGCTCAAGCTCAATGCCTGACTGATACTGAAAAAGATATGATTTTATTGATTTGAAAATAATTAAGAAATCTGACCTTTTGGGGTTTTTTTTTTTCATACAGCTCTTGTCTTTGTGAGCATTATAAGGGATTCCTGTAGAATGGATGGTTACTTCATAGTAGATGATTGCAGCATGTTTGATCTAAAATAATTATGCATGCCTGTGCAGTTAGCATGTTTAGATTACCTGTCAGAATTCATTGTTTTAAATTATTAGAATAAGGAATTTAAGCGTGTTAAGAATATAAACCTTTAAATTTTGTTTACATGGCAAACTTGCAATAATTTTTTTTTAATCTTATGCTAATAGACATGGATTAATAAACTTGGTTTGAATGATAATTTGAGCAAATTGAGCTAGTTCTCACCATATTCACAAGCCTAGTGACTGATTGGCTAAGCATCTACATCCACCAAGTTATAAAACGCCATCGCTGTGGTGATCATCTCAGGCACTTATAATGCAGCAACTATAAAATAATTAAAATGAGAGCTGAAAATGACCATGAACATGCATAAAAATATATAATTTATTACATTGTACATCATACTCTGTAAATGTTATCTTAAGTACAGCTATTTATAAGAACCAGGCAGAAATGAAAATAAGTGATTCATGATAGTGATAGATTTTTCAAAAACTATCATACTTACATTAAGATACATCAAACTAAATACTTGATCACAGTTATAAATGGATTTCATGCATAGTTGATTAAAAAATTAATTTAATAGATATTGAAACAGTCAACAATATCCATTGAAAGGTGTCTGTACGTGCAGGTGATTTTTTAAGAAGGCCAGCACTCTCCTTGAATGTGAATTATAAGATATTGAACATCTAGTATCAAAGAGTAAAAAACAATTAAATAACCCATGGGTTATTTTAATTACGAATAGATATTGTGATTTTAAATTATGTAAAAACATGACATTCTAGTTATCTCCCTTGGCACTCTTTAGTAAAAGGAGTTGGAAAGAGTGTAATTTAACTCTTCAGTTTAGAAGGTGAGGATTAAGAAATGTGTGTGATTTCATCTTCATTTTGGAAGTTTTGCCGGTTTTTATACATCCAAGGGGCATGTAAGTCAAAAATGTTTATTAGAAAAATATAAGCCTATGATAAAAAAAAATAACTGCCTGCAATTTGGTTAATTTTATCTGACAAAAACAAGATTTATTTCCTAAACATGCTAAATGAGAACAGAGTTTGAGTGTTTTGAAAAAGGCTAACTTATTTAACAATAACATCAAAACTACTTAAATCAGTTAATTTGGGGGAAAAAACATTTAATTTTGTACTGGAATTTGAACAGTAGCTCGCTGCTGGGGATTACAGTATGATGAGTATCTCTCCTTTCCGTCGATACTCCCTTAGTGCTGCAATATACACAGTCGACTGGAAGAAGACCTCAGCATACATGAAGTCATAGCTAGAAGCAGTGAAAGCCACAGCAGAGATTGGATGGAGCATAATTTTTTCTATGTCTCGGCGCCTCTATGGATCTCATATTTAGATCAGGTATTTAATATATAACACAGACTACTGTCTGAACAAAGAGACTATTGACTATTTTATTCAAATTGAAAAAGGGGAAAGTCAAGAAAAATTGACAGCAAACATACAGACTGACTGCTAGTAAAAGTTATCAGTCCTGCTAAAAATCTACCAGCCCGAGAAAATAATTGTCTTTTGTAAAATTGATTTTTGAAACTAGAGGTACTGTGAGCAATGAGCAAATTTATACCTCTGGCCTCCCATATGAATATAATAGTGTCCATGTTTTGCTGTAGGAAAGTATTATATTAATAATGCCATACTTTCGTACAATACCACTATTTTTTGCCTAATTTTATACTCTTAAACACACGAAATCTCAGGAGCTTCTGGGGCTTTGCCCCCTGGACCCCCTTCATTCAAACTATGGTATGACTAACAAATGACTGTACTTTGGATCATCACTATCAGGACCCCTTGCCTGAATAAAGTTAGCGACGCCCCCCCCCCCCCCCTTTCCCCTCTTCCCCCTTTTAATCACAAATCCTGCACTGCTCATGATACCATTAGTTGATTTGGAAGCGATTAATCAAATTAATAAATTTGAATTAATAAAGACATTAAACAAGTCCAGCTGAGCATCGATATGAGCAAATTGGTAAGCCCACGGCAAAATGCGTGCGTCTCCGGCGGTCAGATTTCAAAATCTGTTTTCGGAATGGCCAATGGGTCCTTCTTAAAATCGTGAATATTTAATTAAGCCCTGAAAAAAAAAACCCAGATGTTATGGCAAAACCATATGAATATTTTTCTTATTCATTTAATCAAAATGTAAAATTGTGCCCTTTCAAACTCTATATTTCCAAACAATATGTGTATGATATTCTTCAAATGCAATTCCTTTTATTTGAATTATAAATAAGGGTGGGGAGTCCTACAAAATTTAATTGACAAGCAAAACAACCAATAAAATACTGTTATGGTTTTATCAGTTGAAACAGGGGGGGGGGGGGGGGGGGTGTTAACCTCCACAAAAAATCTGAAAAAAACCATAAAACCCTATCCGAATGGGGGTGGGGGGGGGGCATCCCAAATTTTCCTACAAGCAAATATATACACACATAGAAAGAGAGAGATTTATAAATATGAGAGCACATACAATATGCATGGGTTTCTGCCAATGTTTTTGTCTAATTTAGGTTTAAAACTTAAAAAATAAAATTTGATCCAACAAAACTAAAACTCTTTTTCAATTTATAACTAATAGTATGAATTCATGATGATATCACTAGTACATGGGGAGGGGGGAAGGTAAATAAAAATTTATTATCAATAATTCAAAAGCTAAATTGTTATATAAATGTATGCATTCTCTTGTCATATGATGAATTTCATGATTTGTTATCATTTTAGATGCAATCTGAGCCTTGTTCTGAATTTCAAAATCCCCTTTGACAACACCTGCACAGCTGAGGTAATGTAAATTTAAAAATTGAGGACAACCGTCACCAAGAAAAGATTATCAATTCAACTAACGTTAGTGTTATATATACTTTATATTAATTATGTATCATTAGATAATTCAGTATTTTGTGTTGACAACTTGCAGTTTTCTTAAATTATCATTATTTAAGAACATTCCTTTTCGTTTAGCAATCAAGGACCTTCTGACTAATGGCTGAATTATAGTGAACACTGCCATTCAGAGACTTTGAAACAGGTATTTCTTCTGATCTTGATTCTCTGAATTTTTTAGCTCACCTGGGTCGAAGGCTCAAGTGATCTTTTCTGATCAAAGTTTGTCTTTTGTCTGTCATTGTCATTCTTCAAGGGGAGAGAATTACAAAATTACCCCGGTAATAGCATTAATGATATCTTCTCAAGAACCAATGGCCCAGGAAATATGAAACTTATGTGGTAACCATTGTCGGGTTGTGTAGATTCAAATTTTTGAAATCATGAACCCCAGGTGTAGGACGGGGCCACAATGGATGATCAAAGTTTAAGTTTTTAACATAGGGATATATAAAAAAAAATATTTTAAAATCTTCTTCTCGGATACAGCAAGCCTTGATTGGTAATATTTATATGAAAGCATTTTCAGGTGATGTAGATTCAAGTTTGATCAAATCATGATCCCGGGGATAGGGTGGGACCACAAAGGCCAATCAAAGTTTTACATAAGAATATAGAGAAACAATCCTATAATAGAAATAATCTTCTAAAGAAAAGAAAAGCCAGTAAGTTATATATACATATGGAAGCATTTTCTCGTAGTGTAGATTTGTTCAAATCATGACACCCCCCTCAGGTATAGGGTGGGGCCACAATTAAAGTTCAAACTTGTAGGGAAAAACTCGGTGAGTGATGTGGCCCTGGGTCTCTTGTTAAATCATTTATCTACACATATATGTACAGTACAACTCGGTTATAACAAACTAGGACCTGTAAAAGTACTTCACTATATCCATAATTTGTTATATCCATATTTTTAATTTGTAATATTTATATAGTTGGGGATCCAAGAAGACTTCACTATATCTGTGAATTCACAATGTCCGTGTATGTACTAAACAATTTTTACTGCAGTTACATGTATGTGGAAGCCAAATAGGAGTAAAAGATGTATTATTGTAAATGTAACACAGTGTCATTTTCATTATTTTGTTCAATCCATACAAATGTTTCTTTGAATATTGGAAACTAAAATCAGTAGAAAGTTAGAAATTAAATTTATAAAATGCAGCATATCTAAACAGCATGACCAGTTACTCTGGTGAGTGTTATGGACCATGGCCTTCTTGTATTCATGATCATGATCATAGAGAAAATGAACCTCAGCTACTCTCCTCCTTCAACAGCAACAAGAAAAAAATTGCTTTATGGAATGCCTGTTTTCATTAACAAAGTTCAAATTTTGAATTATATTTTTTCCAGATTGATGAATGAACCACATGCATTATATCAGAGGAAATTAGCTGGAGCACCTACTTAGCAGCCAGGACACATAGATGTATCTGTACAGTTGATACAGATAATCTCAACAGCACATTTCTAAATGATGGCCAAAAAAATCTAATAAAGACACTGTCAGTTTAAAACTATTTGAAAGAAATCCAGACAAGAAACAAAGGATATTGATTTTTAAGCTCCTCCAAATGTAAAAGGGGTTTTATTGAAACCAAGACCAGGATACACCCAAGGACATTGAATATTACACCCCTTCAACATAAAATTTTGAATTTTTGTTTGCCTATCTAGTCAAGAACATGGATTTTTTGACATTTGATACACTTTATAATGTTATATTGACATTTTTTCAAGATTTCTTTACTGTAAACTATATATTTCAGCAAAAAGTACATTTACAGATGACTTTTCAAAAATTGCTTTAAAAATACAATTGAAATATTTAGATCATGTCTCATAAATGGTTAATCACAGTTACCACAGAAACCAAATATTTGTTTAAAATAAGTAAGGTACAAAAAAAATGTTGTGTCTTTCAATATTTTAGCTAATGGCCACTCGTACAGTTTTCTTCATACAAGCTAATCACATTGGCTAAATTGTATAGGCAAATACAATATTTTTGGAGATGTTGTCATGGTAACCAGATACAAATCACAAAAGCATATTTAAAAAATATATATTTTCATGCATTTACAATAAACTGTGAAAATAATAGATGTATGTTAGTCAATAATTATTTTGTATTTTATGGAGATTTTGTAAAGACAATTTATTTAAAAAAGCATTTCCAGAAGAATTTGTTACCATGGATACAAAAATTTATGAGAAATCCACTGGTTTTATCTAATATTTGCAAGGTTCTATCTTATATTATCATTTTTTTGGTATTTTTTCCACAACATACTCTGAAAATGATGTATTTTGGTACTTTCTTGAAAAATGAATTTTTGTGATATTCTGTTGCCATGGTTACAGAATATTTTTGACAAACCCATAGGTTTTGTTTTGTTTTGTTTTATTAGAATTCAGAATGTGGTCTTTCTATCCCATGCTTTCAGTTTTCTATAACATGTGGGATTTTCTCTAACTGTGCTCTTAAAAATGGATATTATTGTGAAAAATGAATTTTTTTGACATTTTGTTACCATGGTAACAGAATATTATTTAAAAACCCATGGGTTTAATTTAATTTTATTGAAATTAAGAAAGTGCTCTTTCTATTCCACATAATCAGATTTCTTTAACATGTGGGAATTTTTCTTACTATGCTCCTAAAAACGGTTATTATTGTGAAAAATGAATTTTTGTGACATTTCGTTGCCATGGTAACAGAATATTTTTTAAAAACCCATGGGTTTTATTTAATTTTATTAAAATCAAGAATATGCTCTTTCTATCCCATGTTATCAGATTTCTTCAACATGCGGGCCTTTTTCTTAATATGCTTCTAAAACATGTTGGATTTGAAGAAATATTGTGAAAAGTGAATTTTATGAAATGACCTATGTTAAATTGAAATTCAGTACCTTTAATAAATCCTATATAATTTTATCCTTATGGTAATCATTTATCATTTTGTATGTACTTCTCAGGAAAAAAAGATTTATTTATGGTACTATCATCAAAAAAGCTCTGTTCCTGTGTTCAATAATAGCTAAATTCACATTTTTTTCAATTTTTTGCTTGGTTGCCATGTGCATTTACATGGTGCATTGTTTCCATGGCAACAAAGGCTGGCCAAAAAAATTATGTTGTCCAATGATGTTCCCTTGGTCCATGAAGCAACATATTAAAATTTTGTAAAAATCTGAATTGGTCATGAATCACCCCCTGCCTGGTTCTTACAAATAGCTGTACTTAATGCTTTAAATCAGTTCGATCCCAAACGAGGAAATTCGAGTTTAAATCATGATGATCTTAAATTATTACAAAATTGAAATAGTGAATTAACGATTTCACCATCGGGCAGTTTATGTGTGGTGTCCAGACTAATGAACAGTAGCAGAAGCGTTCTTCATTCAAGGACACATAAAATACTGTACAATATTGTACCTACCAGGTATCAAAATGTCTTCATCTTCTTCCATCCAAAGCTAAACATGATTCCCCTGTTCTAGACACCCTCTTTCCAACTTTCCTTCTGTGCAACATCAACATGGCATTCGATATTTTTGAATTTCGGCGTGTTGTTTAAATTAATTGTTCATCGAGCCCGACTTCGAGCCCGATGTTATTGTACTATTATTCGACAGTTAAAAAATCTAAGTAATTTGCCACATTTTTCCAGCGCAGAAAATGGCTAAGTTTCTCATTTTATCATTTTTTCCAAAGAATTCCACTACTTTCCAAACCAAAAAATGTCTAAGTCCAATTTTTTTTTCAAATTCCAAAATATTCCAAAAACTTCCAGACACACTTTTCAAGTTTGGTATAGAAATGATTGGAATTCCTTGGAATTCCAAAACTTTTCCAAACCCTTTGGAAAATCTACATTAGGGAGGTGTTGCTCCCAAATTTCCTGGATTCCGTTGGTGGCTTAATATTGTCCCTTCCTAACACAGATGGTGTGAAGTCGGGGAACTGTTACCAGAATGGATTCCATCCACATTCACTGAAATATAGCAGTCATAGTTATGTTTAACATTGTTAAATTCCATTTTCATGGTATTAACTGTATCATTTAATGAATAAAAGTACAGTATCTTTGTCCCATTTTAATTCATCTATTATTATGTTCAGCAATAGTAAAGGGAAACAACTTCTTTTGGAAGATTGATTGATTGAATGTTATTTTAATAACATCCCTCTTGCGAATTTTTCACTCATATGGAGTCGACACCGCCATGCGCTGATGGAGAGCTACAAATTTTGTCCTATACTTGGCACTCTGAAGGGCCATTTAGCAGGGAGGGATCTTTTTCGTGCCAGCACCTACTGTGACACATACGGGACCTCAGTTTATACTGTCTCATCCTAAGAACCTGTCCCACAGTGGGATTCTAACCTGTGACATAAGGATCAACTCATTATCCAACTACTCTAAAGCAGACGCTCTAACCATAATGGGCCACACGGGTGACTCTTTTGAAAGAAATAGATTGACTAAAGGGTTCAAAATTTAAAAATCTGGTATGAAATTAATTTAGATAGGGTCTAAAATATCTATAATTTTGGAAAATGCACCCTTGCTCATCATGATCATAACCATGCCTTTAGTATGTATGCTTGTCTGTTTCCTCAATAATACTGCATGATGATGATGATGAGGATTATAATGATGTTGATGATGATAATGATGATCATGATGATGAATTTCTAGTATACAGTATTACAC
This sequence comes from Saccostrea cuccullata, assembly GCF_032062105.1. Lineage (NCBI taxonomy): Eukaryota > Metazoa > Mollusca > Bivalvia > Ostreida > Ostreidae > Saccostrea > Saccostrea cuccullata. Next base: position 11,767 of record NW_026932476.1, on the reverse strand, counting down.
TTTATACAGTTATTTGGCCAGTTCCGAATAAGAAACCGATTCGACGGTGCTATAAATATACTAGGAATTATATCAAAATCCAAGTGTTTTGTCAAGGTAGTTCGATGACTTGTGGAATTAAATATTGTTTCATAAAAGTTCAGACTTCCCTCAAAAAAATTTATTTCGCAACTTACCATAGGTGTCCATTTTACCAGTTACGAATAACCCGACGGGTTCCGGATACCCTAGAGATTCTTATTCAATTCAACCCTAAATTAACAAATACACGTCCCAGACGTTATCCATTGGCATGCCTAAGAAAAGTTAAATTAATTGCTTACCAATAAATTATATGTATTTCCAAAGGTTGAAGAGAAACTAGAGGTACTGTGGGCACTGAGCTCATTTTAATGATACCCCACGCCTCCTTTATGATTATTTAAGACAAACTCCATGTTTTACCCGAAATAAATGTCAGATCAAAAAGTAAAATAAAAGGTCACAATGTCACAATGCAATAAAGAATACGTGAAAGTATTATTAAATCTTATTCAGTTGTATAGGAGGAATTGCGTATAAGAGATGGATATACCTTTCAATATTACAAAGAATGGCAGTATCTATGTTTTTTTCAGGGAGCCCAAATTATGTACCAGATCCAAAAATAAAATAGGTGCACTTTGGCACTGTTAAACAAAGATTCTGTCAAAGACTCATTAAATTCTGTGAAGCGTCATTAAACTTTATTCAGTGGTAGAAGAGGGGTTGCGGATAAGAAATGGATACACCAGAGCATATATCAGACAGACGGACGTACAGCTAGACGGACGGACGGACGTACAGACGGTTGGATGGACAAACATCCCATTACTTTATACCCCTTCTTCCTGTTTTTCAAGCGGGGGTATAATAAGTCACGTTTACAATGAAAAAAACATCGAAGAGTGAATTTATAATAGTGTTTAAAATGGGTATTCGGAACTGGTAAAATAAGAACACGAAAATATTTCGATATCTTCCAGTGTTCTAAATATTTATTTTTGACAAATTTTTAGTATATATTAGAGTACATATCAAACTTACTTTTGATACCAGGAGTGGAACGTTGTTTTATGTGAAAAATTTATGCATCTACAGAGGTTTTTCTGCAGACTTACGCGTCGCGGTGATTCAGATTTGTTGCATTGTAAAAGTAGCCAAATGATTCAAGTACGATAACGAAACCAAACTGAGGGCAAAAAATTAAAACTTCACATAATTCAAACACTCATAGATAAGCCTTCTTACCATAGAAATCAATTTATTTTTACACCGTTGAATTTATTAATTATCAGTCTTTAAATTACTAATTATTCGGAACTGGCCAAAATCCGGAACTGGCCAAACGACTGTACTGAAAACAAACGAGTCTCACCCTTCAACCATAAACCACTTACCCCAGGGATATGAATTTCAATTAAAATAATTCAAAATCATTTCTCATAATTATCATGAAGTTTTTCCACTGAAAACCAAGGGAGTCAGAAAAGATTTAAAAAAAAAATAATGCATTACCACCATTTATTTAATAGCCACCGCCATCAACCCCTGACTCAGGGGACAAAATATTCACAATTAAGTTGGTAAGAGAGATCCTTGTTCATCGTTAAACTACTCATATATAAACTTCATTTATCTGCTAAATACAGAAGAGCAATACCAAGAAGATTTTTCAGATAAATATAATGCACCTTCACAATAATCAATAGACCCCTCAGAAAACTGCAAAAGAATTAATCTGGACCTGCCAGTAAATGCAAACTCTTGTCCAAAAAGAGGCCCCGAGGGGCTACATCACTCAACTGAAGAGTAAGACTGCAGCCAGGGAATAATAAAAATCAGTTACATGTAGCGGATGACAAATCCCATTGCCCGACACCTGGGGTTAGTGAATTTTAGGGTTGGGCAAGTGAAATTTTAATTATCAACCACTTGCCTGTGGGCAAGTGACTTAATCAATTATCAAAAATAAAATCAATATGTATGCCAATATTCTACTCAGTATTTGTCTTTCTCTTTTTTGAAATATTTATAAATACAGTATAAGTTAATGGTAGGCAGACAAAAATTCAGGTAGGGCAAGTGAATTTTGACCATGTACAAGTTTGCCCTTGGGCAAGTGCCTTAAAAATCTATTTGTCAGCTCCTGATGTATGTATTAAAAGTGGTCAAAATTTAACTGCGCTCCACAGGACAGAACATATGTCATACATGTAATACACACAAATCAGGTTTGACATAACCTTGATTTAAGGTCATTTAATTTGACCAAGATCAAGGTCACATCATCAGCATGGTTGGTCCATAACAAGAAAAAGCATTGAATGCTCATATCTGGCACAAAGTTTGATCATAATATGAGGGTGTACCATGACCCTGAACTATGGTCACTTGAAAAAGTCAAGGTCACATTATCTTTAACGAGGCCCGATCTAGTTGAAAATTACGAAAACGGAATGATAAAAAATTTTTATTTTTGGAAATATATTTGTATGTTTTATGCTTAGAAAAATTAGAATGAAATTTTGTTACCTTGCCTTTATTGTAGTCAAATGGGGGCACTGTCAAGATATGGACCATTTGTCGTGTTTTTATACACAATTACATACTAAAACTCTTCAATAAACAAAGAAATTTACAAATAAAAAAAAATACATGATGAAATTCTTTGTTTTTCACATATATTATGCAATTTTCATTCTTCTTATAAAAAATGAAAAGAAAATTGGAGGTAGCCTTTATTGCAGTGAAAAGGGGGCATGTCAAAACACAAAATTTGGATTTATTCTATCCAACTTCGTATTTTATAGGTCGCAATGGGTTTACATAAGACCAACAAACGATTGCAATACCGTATTAGTTTCTAAAAAAAATAAATAATTCTTACATTATGAAATAATTTTCTCGCCATGCTTTATTTTTCTCTTACACGCGACGTTGTTTTACGTGGAAAAAGGGGTAGTGGGAGGAGGAAAGGGGGAGGGGGGAGGGGTAAAGGCGACAAAATTCCGATTTTTACTAATATCATGTAATATATAGAAAAATAAAATATTTCGGTGTTGCATTTAAAACATTTATGGACTTCTTTTATTTTTTTTTAAAACTGAAGATAACCCATGCATATTTAAGTCTGCAATAAAAAGAGTGTGTATAAACACTTCAACATGTTCAAAGAGAAAGACTAAAATCGTTTACTTTTGGTTGCAGTCCCAGATAGCAGGATGCTGTTGGACCTTTGTTGGGCCAACAATGCTCCTTATGTTGGGCCACCGTTTGCATTCAACATTGGGCCATCGGTAATTTGCTCATCGGCCCTTAATCAATCCAACTTGTGGGCTTATTGTTGGGCCAATGTAACAGTTAATATTGGGCCACTGTTGGGCCAATTTATTCTTTCAATATTGGGCAAACGTCATTTTTGTACAGTTGGGCCATTGTAAGCAATTAATGTTGGGCCAACGGTAATTTGCTCATCGGCCCTTAATCAAACCAACTTGTTGGCTTATTGTTGGGCCAATGTAACAGTTAATATTGGACCACTGTTGGGCCAATGTATTCTTTCATTGTTGGGCAAACGTCACTTTTGTACAGTTGGGCCATTGTAAGCAATTAATGTTGGGCCAACGGTAATTTGCTCATCGGCCCTTAATCAAACCAACTTGTTGGCTTATTGTTGGGCCAATGTAACAGTTAATATTGGACCACTGTTGGGCCAATGTATTCTTTCATTGTTGGGCAAACGTCACTTTTGTACAGTTGGGCCATTGTAAGCAATTAATGTTGGGCCAACGGTAATTTGCTCATCGGCCCTTAATCAAACCAACTTGTTGGCTTATTGTTGGACCAACGAACGGATATCATTCAGCCATTGATGGGCCACTTATTTTTTCAATATGAGGCAAACACAATTTTTGGACCAACGTTGGTTTGTATCTTATTGGCTCTCCATCAGGACAACTCATTTCCTCTTCACTGGCTGGCCATTTGTCCTCAAAATGTAATAACAAACTATATAAGGTTATCGTAGTTTTGTAGTACAGTTTATTGGTAAAAGCCCTTTATTTATTGGTAAAAGCCCTTTATATATGCTAGATTAATAGTTTAATACATATTCTACCACGGTTATTGAAAACTTCAAAGGAAGCCGCCGGACATTATTCTCCAATAAATCACGAACGTCATCAAAAAATTATCAGATCAGAAACACGTATCAAATCTGAACGATTCAAATGCATGTTTGGCTGTAGAATGAAATACTTGTTTAGACCGCATCGATGTGTCGTCTTTTGCAGTATAAACACTGTAAATTGCATCAAGTTGCTGATGAATGTCGGTTTTTATAGCTAAGCGGGGCTATTCCACGGACCTCCCTATACATTAAACAACGTGATTTTAGCAGTAAAACAAGAACATGATTTTGTTTTTGTATATTCATTTTAACTGATCAATACATATTACGAACAAATTTGTAATTTAAAAAGACTATTTTTAATGCAACGAAAGCTCAAATCGTCTGCATTCCATATATTGGTAAGTCAACAAAATTTCTCTCTGGTGTTAAATAGACCAGTGTAATCGAGACATGGTGACCTAATTCGTTTCTCTATAGAGGAAACAATCGGCCGTATTATCGCCCTTGGTAGAATAGAAATAAAGTCCTTGTTGTCGTGAATGATGCAGAATAACCTCCTCGGTCTCGAAATGTTGTTTGAAATATAAACGCCTCGGCTAACGCCTCGGCTTTTATATTTCAAACAACATTTCTCGACCTCGGAGGTTATTCTGCAACATTCACGAAAACGCGGACTTCATTTCTTAATTCACAATATCTCAAAGAATTACCATCAACAAGTATTACATTGTAAGTAGCTCTACATTAATTAAAAAACTGAGCAAAAAGAAATCATATTATTAAATAAAATTATAACACTAATATTTTATTGCTCAAAGCATGAAGAAAACATAAAGAACAAAAAGTTGATGCTCACTTGAAGCGATACATGTAGGATTAAATGATTGTATACTCCCTTTCTGATGTAAATTTATGCACAAGTTCAGTAAATTGCAGATATCAATAAGCACGTCTTAAAAATAAACAAAGACCTCCTTTTCTTAAAATAATACTAAAATGAATCTCGCAATTTTGTTTACTTACACAAAAAAATGTATCTGACATCTGCATCATGCTTGTTACCGACAAACAGACACAGAAAAGGAGAGAAATACAGGTATGTCACAGCCTAGATAGAATGTTCTATCGTTAAAATGATATTGTCCTACGGACCCGGTTTAACGATAGAATTCGTTCCGTGTATTCGTAATTAGGTTACAGGCTACTAATTTTACCCCTGTTTCATTGACCACGCAAAGAGTTCCAGTTTAAAAATAGAGGTTTTTTCTAAAAAATTCTTTGGGGTATAAATGGGGTGAAATGGGGTTATTTAAGGGCATAGATGGTAAGGAGAGGGTCTGAAAAAAAATATAAAATTTAGAATAATGGGAATTTTGCTATTAGGTGCGTAGTAGGAAGGGGGTGAAGAGGCCATTGTTTACCTGTTTCTCAAAGGGAAATGAAAATATGCAGGGTAGGTGTTACTTGCCGTTCCATAGAAAGACTTGGGTGCGATGGATTTTTCTGAGATTTGGAAATATTTTTGGACTTGAATGGTTCTAGCTCTGTGCCGAATTTCAGGTGAGTTGAGCCGTTGAATTTTTTTAAATTAATTTTTAGGTTATAAAGGAATATATAGCAAAATAATTGGTAGTCTGTGTCCTATCAGGTCAAAGGTCAAAACTCACGTTAAGCAACTATACCACCATTTTTGTATAATATTGGACTGATAATGATTAATTATGACAAAATTTAGACAATTTTATTAATTTTGGGGGAAAATGGGTTGAAAAGTATGAAAAAAGGGGGGGGGGGGTAGGTATCTTTATGTAAGGTGTTTGACCTAATTTATGCAAATGAGGTGCGTCGTGATATAGATGACGTAAGTTTTGACCTCTGTCTACTGATTTGTCGTCTGCAGACTTCACTTTGACCATGGAGGCCTTCTTTAGAAAGTATGCTATCAAGGTAAACTCGGGCGCTGCCCCTGGATTGAACGGTCAGTGTCGCATTTGGACGGGGGCTAGAAGCAGCAACAACAAGTATGGTGTTGTGTGCTACAAGCATCCGATAAAGAACAGGTGGCAGACGATGCATGTGCATAGACTCAGTGTCATGTTACATCATCGTTACCATGAGTTGGATGCATCAGTTGTTGCATCTCACTTATGCCACAACACGCTGTGTGTTGTTCCAGAACATATTGTTCTGGAGCCGCAGGGCGTCAACAACCAGCGACAGACCTGCAAATCCGGGGGCACCTGTCTGGGACACCCACCGCCATATCCACCCTGTCGCCTTGAGCTGCGTATGAATGATGATTAACAATCTAGGTAAGTTTATCACATTTATTATTATGTTACACCGCTGAAGATGGGAGAGGCATGCATCACTCCTCACAAAGTTAGTTAGTAAGTAATTGTCAATGAAAAAGTTAAAAGGTAATTATTAATGTCATTTTCATGTAACTTATTATTTTACAAAGTTCATAGCGAGTCACTCTCTTCCATGACGTGGCCTTAGATGGTATCGTAATCCTCCATTCTTGTGATATGGGTGATCACGGGCAGCAGGTGAGTTGAAGTCAAGTTGACCTTTACGGTAATCTGAAGTTCCTCTTTGTTCCTCGCGGTACTGGTGATGCTCTGCCATTTTCCTTGCCAGCTGTCTGTTTCTTCTACTCTTTACTCTCTCTTTTCTGTGATAGGCTTGATTGTAGAGGAACTTCTGGTCTAGTCTGTGTAGTTGTCGCTTTCCCTGTTCCGAGTACTGTATTCCAGCAGATTCGCATTTCAGTCTCGTCGAAGTACCAGGTAAGTTGTTCCGTCTGTGTATCATGGAATGAAGACGACCCTCCATTGTTCGAGAGAACTTAATGTTCTTGGGCATGTTGCAACTGGCACTGCGATGGTAAGATTCATTGGCATTTGTGTCAGTCAGCAGCTTCATGGCGTTGATGGCTTCTACACTCAGTTTCATTTTAAGGATTTCTGTCACAATTTTAATGTCATTTTCACTCATTTGCAGGGTGGTGATCTTATAAACTGCCAAATTGCGGCTGAAGTTCCACCAGTTGGAAACGCACCCACCATCACACACAAGCGAGTACGCCGCACACATTGAACAGTCACCAGTGTAACAGAGGACAGTGGCCTCAAGGACTTTAGGTAAGAAATCACTCATTTTCTGCAAGTCGCTGTTAAATCTTGTAAACAGTTCTTTAACTATCAAAGCACATCTTGACTTTAGGTCATTGCTGAACACCCTCTGAAGCTCTTTCTTCTGTTCTTTAGTCTTTGTATGGAACATTGCATCACTGTAAACTGCTCGGTTGCTGGCACGGAACTGTGACTGCCCAAGGTGGACGGGGTCAGCAAGACGCTCTACTTTCCATAGGGGATGTAGAGCTCGCATGGCTTCGTCCACTCCTTTGGCACCTTGGGCGTCGCCGTCTGTGGTAACATACCGGACTAATACATCTTGTAGTGCGAGCTGTGTGCCGATGTCCTTCCCCATCTCGTACTCGGAAAATGGTGCTGCCCGTGGTAGATTGGAGGTACACTCAGGATGGCCACCTGGACAATCCACTTCCATTCCCTTGCCCCTTAGCCATGCACCTGTCCAGCACAGTTTATTTTGCAGAGCACAGGCAAGTATGTATTTTCTGTCAGTGTTGGTTTCAACGGCCAATGAGAAGGCTTGACTGGCATTCTGTCCGGGAGTCGTACGGCTGAACATGATGTTACTGTTGTAACGGGCATCTGTTGAGATGTTAATGACATCTTCTGGATGGCCTCTGGTCCTGTTGATCTGCTTTACTTTCTGTATCTTCTGATGCATATCCTCCTTGTTAAGCTTTGTAATATTCTTACTTGTTTTGAACAGGAGCTTCTGGAGAGAGGCCTTAGTGGGAGGTGGGATGTCCATGCAGCTAAGGAATTCTATAACTTTCTCAGCTCCTAGTGAGGTGTCCTGAAGGGCATATTCCAGGGCCATGTTTGATGCTGAAACTCTGCGACCAGGACCCGCTTGATGGATTTCTTGGTACAGGGCAAACTCGGGTGAGTTGAACTGGCAATTAACACAAGTCAGTGAGTATTTCCAGGAAATTCCTACTTTTTTGGAATGCAGCACAGTAATGTTCGGTGCGGTACATGTGGTAGACTGATGAAGTTGTAAGGTTTGATTAATCATTTCTATCATCTTCTCTTCGTCCACTATACGTCGACCGCCTAAGTATTCACTACTCTTTGGTATTTGTTTTTGGCAGTTCAGTGTACTTGGGCGCAGAATGCAGGTTGATCCACTCTCACCGTCACAGTTTGGAGTTTGGTAGGACTGGCTGTCGAGACTTGGTTTGGTGACCAGGGCATGATCTGTTGAATTCAGCCTGACAAATGATCGTAGACCAGAATTTCTGCGAACATCCGTCTTGAAGCGGCCATTGCAATTTCCTTGACGAAATTCTCCTTTTCTCGGGATCTTCCTCTTGCAGAGTTGTTTCCCTTTGTTCCATGGAGACATATTTTTCTCAAACATGTTGGTGAGTAGAGTAACTCTTATTCTTACAGATTTAAGCAATGATGCCTGGAATTGTCTTTGCTCACCCATATTTATGGGGCTTAATGTTTGATTAACCTTAGGATGGCATCTTGTATGTATCTATGACATTTTTAATGTGACCAGGGATAATCCAGCATGACTGTAAGTGCCACTTCCTAATATTGGCTGCTGTGGTCATGTTTGCTTATCTGCTCATAACAAAGGGATTAATCTATTTATCTTTTCTTGTAATGTTGTATTTTATAAGAAATATAATGTAGAATTTTTAGATATTTTTATTTATGTGAATTTCTATTGATTAATATTTTTTAAATGACAATTTTTAAGAAATTTCATCATATTTTGGGGTAATTTTTAAAAAAAATCTTAAGAATATTTTTCTACATAATTGATCAAAGTTGGGATTAGAATTAAGTAAAAGAGATATTGATACAATAAATAAAAAAAATAAAAAAAAAAATTCTTGCAGCATATGTGATATGTGAGCATTTCAAAAATGTGTATTGTGTGTCTGATGCTTATTTCATCCTCTGTTTTCAGCAGATCCAGCACATCACTTCAAAGGGCCATAACTCTGCTGTTCAGATGACAAATCCAATGAGACTTCAGAGGTATGTAAAGTATGACTATAGAAGTTTATGTACCAATTTTCAGGAAAATCAAAGAAGGTTTGTGTCCTTATTAGGTTACAGGCTACTAATTTTACCCCTGTTTCATTGACCACGCAAAGAGTTCCAGTTTAAAAATAGAGGTTTTTTCTAAAAAATTCTTTGGGGTATAAATGGGGTGAAATGGGGTTATTTAAGGGCATAGATGGTAAGGAGAGGGTCTGAAAAAAAATATAAAATTTAGAATAATGGGAATTTTGCTATTAGGTGCGTAGTAGGAAGGGGGTGAAGAGGCCATTGTTTACCTGTTTCTCAAAGGGAAATGAAAATATGCAGGGTAGGTGTTACTTGCCGTTCCATAGAAAGACTTGGGTGCGATGGATTTTTCTGAGATTTGGAAATATTTTTGGACTTGAATGGTTCTAGCTCTGTGCCGAATTTCAGGTGAGTTGAGCCGTTGAATTTTTTTAAATTAATTTTTAGGTTATAAAGGAATATATAGCAAAATAATTGGTAGTCTGTGTCCTAATGTAGCAGAAAGAAACACGGGCGATAACTCGCATAGTGCATTTACTTGGAACAATCTAGAGAGTTCCGAATGTAAACATATCCGGTAATTTGAATCGAGAGAAAAACGTTGAGAAAATTAATTGGATTTTCGTATTTATATGGATTATTTTTTGGGATAAAAGGCATAAGCAATCTCAAGAAGGTTTGTTTTGATTATTTTGGTAGTTATTCCCAGTGCAAATCATATTATATTCTTCAAAATCGTTTCGGAGCGGATCCGCTCCGATTTGCTACATTACAAGTATATGGCACGTATTCTAACTGTGGTGAGGGCCTGTACCGAGACACAGTTAGATTATTCTAACTAGTCACAGCCCAAACAGGTTAGACACTGCCGCGTTCAATCTGATCCCTCTCCTAAGTCTCCTCTTCTCTCTCCAGAGTCTTCTGCCCCTTCTTTTCTTCTTTGTCCGTTTCTTCCTCCCCCATCCATGTCCTTTGCATACTTTAGCCATTCCTTGATTGTGTTCTCAATGTCTTTTTAGAATCTCCAGTACCACTAAAATTGTAGTATTTGGTACTTTATACATTTGTTACTTACTTTTCTCAGTAAAGAGTAAACATACGATTAAATTTGTAAGTATATCACTATATTTTTAAGCTGTCAATTGAAGAATAACCGTCTTTTTTGTTTGATGGTGTGATTAAGCGATTAGCTTGCGTGATGAAGGCATTAATGCATAAAATTTCTACGCTTGATCACCATTACACCGATTTTAATTTAATGTTGCGCCATATAACTCATTATTCAAAGTTAAATACATGTATAGAAAATTTGTTAGTACACTGAACACATTTTAAATGAAAGAACCCAATCTATCCTTTAGTACTGAATAAATTTTGTTTTAACTTTAACATGTTCAACCTTTTTTAACATGTTTGGTCATATGTGCTCGACTTTAAGTGTATACAAGTAAAATGAGTGGTAGAAATTTATTCTACTAGACACAAATTTCAATCTAAATAAGGGGCAAATAATTTATTGTTTTAACTGTATCAAAACACATTTGTTATTTTATACTTTCATATATTTTTCTTGTATAGAAAGTTAGAAACAATAAATTTAATCACAGATAATCTATTTTGTTTTGATGAATATTAAGAATTTTAACAAGCCTTGTAAATTTATTTTAGCTAACTTGTATTTTCAAGAAGGATTGGTGGTAGATTTATTTCTGATTTTAGAGACTACCGAATTTGTTAATATACAGATTTGTAACAATTAAATATTATTCACATTGGTCCAATGTTGGTCCAATATATCAGGCCAACATTGGGCCAATGAGCAAAATGACACTGGGTCAACGTCATTTGCCAACATCGGCCCAATGTTATTGTTGACGTTGGGCCAAAATTGGCCCAGTGTCGCATTCATTTAATTGGACAATGTTGTCGCAACGTTGGGCCAACATCTGTAGAAATAACATTCTACATTGGGCAAACGTCGGCACAACATATCGGGCCAACATTGGGCCGATAAGCAAACTTACATTGGGCCAATGTCATTTGCCAACATTGGCCCGATGTAACCGGTAACATTGGCCCAACGTTGGCCCAATGTTAGCATGCTATCTGGGACAGTGTTGTCTCGACAGCACCTGGCCTCTGCACTTATTTACACAGATTTGTACAAGATATCGTTTAAACTATAAACATTAATTAAGCTGTGTCGAAGCAAATATATTATAAATACTTACAAAGTGGATGCAGATATACAAGGCATCAGTCTCATTCCGCTCGTGTCAGATTAAAAATGGCGCGGATATTACAAGTAACCCGGATGGTGTCTACCCATGATACTCAATCAGATTCATGGTATATTGGGCCAACTTGGGGCCGATGCCAATCCCCCAACAAATATTTTCTCTCATGTAATACCGGGTAGTTTTATGAT
>NW_026932475.1:0-52922 GCF_032062105.1 Saccostrea cuccullata | reverse complement strand
AGAAACAAATAAAAAATATTGTTGGTTTATCTCTCTTGTATCATTGTGGCTTTTGCAGAAAATTCATCTCTTGTCAGACATTAAAAAATGATTATTTTTTTGCATTAATTTCCATATACTGTAAATGTATTTATTATATTTAGCGTGTACAATATTTGGCGGAAATTGATTTTTGAACAAGTTAGCGTAGATTTAATTGAGCGCATTTCTTAATGTTCTTATAAATTTATATGTTTTAAGACATTTAGCGTTGTACTTCTCTCCACCAAAAAAAAAAAAAAAAAAAAAAAAAAAAGAATACACAGCCAATGTAGTACGTTTACAGTAGTCTCCGTAACATGTTATATTTTTATTACGTGTTGGTTTTTTTAATGAGTTGATATTGTATGTACATTCATTAAAGGTTAGGATGTTTTTAGTTTGATTAAATGTTAAATCAAGATAATATCCCCTGCAATGCCAGAAGTTTGTCGTTGTTTGTCACTGTTAATGATACATGCATTTACTTTAATAAATGATATAATGTACCTCAACATGATGTTATCTGATTTTGACTGCTTTTTACGAAAAACAAGCTCAGTCGTTTGGCAGGAGAACTTAGGAACAAAGAAAATGGTCTACTCTTCTAAATAATGAAGATCTAAATCATTAAATGATAATGGATCCTTTATATTCATTATACCCCCCTCGACTGAAAATTGGGAGGGTATAAAGTAATGGGGACGTCCGTCCGCCCGTCTGTCTGTATGTCTGTCCGTCTATCGCGGTTCGGGGTACCCATCTCTTATCCACAATTCCTCTCATATCACTGAATGAAATCTGATGAGAACTTTCACAAGATATTTATTAGATATTCCTTTTGTGCACATTTCATTTTATTTTTTAATCCGACACATGTATATTTGGTTTTCCATGACAAAACATGGACATTGTCATTAAATTCGTATGGAAGGCGGGGGTATCATTGAGTTATAGCCCATTGCTAACAGTACATCTAGTTATCATTAAAGCTAAAGATTTTAGATTTTGACCTCAAAGTAATTCGACATTCAAAAGCATGCTATATATTCAGTTTTTAAACCTGGACAATCTACTGACAGTTAAATTAATGTTACGGGAATTTCAATTGCCTCGCTTTATCAACCTCATAACTTCTTCTTAAAAACTTCAAAATTGTATACAAGCTTTTTCTTAATATTCATTTTTGTAAGCTTGTTTTAAAAATTAAAAAATCAATTTATTAAACAGATTAATTGTTGAGTAAGCATGCTCGAAATTAAGAAAAAAAATCATAAACCATCTGTTTATCATGTTGCTCGCGCAGTAAGGACCATCGTAACTTGTTAGATGATTGCATCAACTGTCCAGACAAGATATACAGTTAATGTTTACACTGCCAGGACAGAATATCAATGTACATATTACTGATTGATTGTATATTGTTTAACTTCCCTCTCGAGAATTTTTCACTCATATGGAGACGCCACCACTTGCCGGTGGAGAGCTAAAAATTTTGTCCTATACTCGGCACTTATGGCCATTGAGCAGGGAGGGATCTTTTTCGTGCAAGCACCTACTGCGACACGGGACCTTGGCTTATACAGTGTTATTCGAAGGACCAGTCTCCATGTCCTACAGTGGGATTCGATCCCGCGACGTAAGGATCAACTCCTTACTTTGTGACTCTGGAGCAGACCTCTATAATTACTGCGCCACGCGGGCGACCAATGTTCGTGTGATGTATCTATCCCAAAATACATCTTGGGGTATGTACTGGGTGTATGTTTTTGAGCGAAAGAAAGGGCGTTGAGGTATTTCTGAATAAATTTTGCCGGAGAGCATGCACAGTGCACTCACGAAGGAAAACACTATTTTAGGAATATATGGATATTTCATGATACATTTTCATCGACTGTACTTTTTTTGCTTCATCCAATGCTTCAACGCTATTCCGGGAAGCAAAATAGACCTACATTGTGTTTATGATCAAAATATGAAGACAAGTCTTGTTTCCAAATACATACTTTCCAGCGAGATGTATCGCTAAATTAAGGAAGAGAACAAAAGCATAACTCGAACACTTTCCGCCGCTAAAAAGCATACCCCTGTGCAAAACAAAGTATACGTGTATAGGTACATATTACCACTTCTCTCTCTCTCTCTCTCTCTCTCTCTCTCTCTCCCATCGTATTGAAATAGTGCACACTTTTATTCTATGCAAAACCTTGTTTCAAATTATCTGTATATTTTCAAAGAGGTATTTGATATTGATTTTTTTTGTCCATTATGCATTTCAGACACTGCTATTGATTATTGATCAAAATTACAGAGACTTTTAAGAAATCGATAGCGAATTCACAACTTATTCAAACATTTGTTTTATATTTTTCTCAAAAAATAACATTGTGTTTTAATTAAATGTCAATAAATGAAGTTGTTGAACTTCTCTCTATGCTGTAATTGCTTTTGAATTCAGAGGTAAAAATGAATAACGTGGAGATAATATAAGTTCTATTGACATAATAATTATACTCTCCTGTTTAACTTCCATCTCTTGTGTGCCAATTGTAATTAGATACTTACAGTAACCAGCTGATATACAAACATTCTCATTCTCTCTCTTTTAAAAAAATACATACATATGTCTGCTTCAATTATAGGAGCATTCATAGTAAATCTATAAACAAGCGAAAAAAATGTGTGTGCTATTTAGCCTTTTCAATATTATTTTGTTTTGGGGAACCCCGTTGGAAAGGAACGTGAAATCATTTTAATAAGGGTATGTTGATTTCATTTTAAATTTACAATTTCTTTTTACGAGTAGTTTTTGAAATTAGACGTGGTTTAATTATATCATAATAATTCATATTTGGAGTTTAAGTGTTAAATTCAATAACAAAAGAAAATATCAGCTTAAGTATAACCACACATTTATATTTTTTAAATATAGAATTAATTCGACTCATCCCTTTTCTAGTATTTGCAAACAGATAACCTATATCACGTTAAGATAATTTATTTAGGTCAATTTATTATGTCTGAATATATCTTCTTTATATGCAATTGATAAAACCTAAATGTATATTATTAACGAAGAGGAATACTTTGGCTACGTTAACTTTTCTACTGTCAATTAAAAAAAAGTATTCAGGATAAGGGATCAATTCAACAAATGCAGCCTGACTTTGAACGTTTAATGGAGGTAAACAACAAGCGTATGTATTATGTCAGAGTGATTGTAAGAGGGCATTTTTCCTCTTTCAGAATCGAATTTGTGATTTGTTGGATGAATATCTTCACTTGAAATCGATTCTTAAATTGTTGGGATGATCGACATCAAAACTGAAACAAGTCTGAAAATTAAACCTGTAATTGGATCATCAGATATCAGCCGTTGGAAGGTCTAGTGAAAGATTGATTTGTGATGCGAAAATTTACTAAATTTCTATATGAAAGGTAGGTAATCAAAGGAATTTCTTTTCTGTAACATATGTTCAAATATGAATAATTTTCAGAGAAAGAACCAAACACTTGCGGATACAAATAGTAGTATTTTGACTACTTTTCCAGAAACCTAGAATGGACTACACATACTTTTTTGAGTATGAATCCTTTCCAGAAAAATGTTAATCCACACCGAAATTTGAAAACGATATTTGAATTTTCTTCGAACTATATATTGTGCATAACATCATTACAAAATTACCTGGAACCAGGCAAATACATTGGCGGCGAATATACGCATTACTGTTAACGGCTGTATGAAACCTCTACTGCATAAGAATAAGATTTGTTTTTGTTTTTAAACAGAAATATTCACTACTCTTCCTGGTGCAGCATTGCGCTTTTCACATTTCTGAGTAATTGTGGGGAAGAACTCAGACGTGGTATCATTATCTTAGATATTTATAGATCTCCTGAATAGATCAATAAATTGATGTTGCCCGAATCCCTGATAAAATTAAAGACACTAAAAATATGTCGTATATGTAATATGAAACAGATACAAACAGACAAACAAACAAAATATGAGCAAAGCATAGATAGGATTGAATATTGTGTCATGTTGTAAATTTACATTTAAATCATGAGTAATATAATCTTATAATTAATCTCAACACTTCAAATGGTAAAGTAATAATCGATTAAGCATTATATTGATTGTGTCCTCAGAAGATGAATTATATTGATTGACTTTTAAACGAATTTTTAAATTCTTCTATAGATAATGTTTTAATTGAAACGAACACTTTCTTAGTTGACAATACATATCACTTCGTTCTTCCTTTAAATTTCTACAAACAACTATCCATCAAAATATAAAAAAAAAACCAAAGATGTTTAAAGAGGAAAATCACTCACTGAGGGCAGCTATCATGCCAAGGTTTTTTTTTTTACATTGGGTTGCTCTAAATATCAAATATAGGTCTTTTTCAAGACAAATAATTTTTCTTTGTTATCAAATAATACTGCACTTTTACATGGTTACAATATGGTTCTGACATGGGAACGCCAGTAAAGAGCGAACACATACCTCTGATAGCGTTAAGTAAGGATTGTCTAGTCTGTCTAACATTACTTAGGAAAGTACAAAAAGTGAAGGTCAAGTATCAGGCCTCCTCCTTACGTGTCTCGTTTTTGAACGATATATATTGGAACAAGATTAAAGGCATGATTTATCATGCTTAAACTGGTTAAACGTCTCGGTGATAAATTTACGTAATATGTATATGCAACTGTGATTTTAAACAAACAGTTAATATTGAAAGGTTTTGTAAATCAATTTAGGAATAATTACATAATTTTCCCTTTATCTCGTCAAGGTACGTAAATTGTTAGTTGCTCAATGTTTCAACCTAAATAAACGAGTATCACATGTTGATGTTCAGTTTGTAATTATGCAATAACTTTCCAAATAGAATTGTCCTGTCTGACAAATTTTATTTCACCTAATGGCATGGCTCATTAGATAAAAAGGTTCCGTAAGAAGAGAGAAAATTACCAGAGGCACGGCATAATGGCGCTATTATTTACTATGACCGATCATCTGTTTCAAAACTTTGAGATAAAAGAAACTGGAGCATTTAACAATTGTTAATAACACAATTGTTAGAAAGAGCATGGTGCACACATATAAGAAGTAAAGGGGTTGCTTAAAAGATTTTGGAAGAATTGATGAATTGACTGTAAATATTTCGTAAATAATAAAGTTAGAAATAGTACTCGATCTTTCGTTACATTACAAAAAATGTAATGATCTTTGGCTAAGAAGTTAACATATCCTTGTTGAAAGATATTAGTCATAAGCATCCAACAGCGTAAAAGCAAAGTAAACATAACTTTAAATTTTGTCTGACAGTTTAATCCATCTTCCTTCCTTTAATTTCACTTATGGGTATTTTCATTTGTATTTTAAATGGATATATTCTATTTTCATTTTTTTAAAACCTGTTTTCATACTATTTTTTGGTATAATTATTGTTAGTTTGTTACACGTATGTTTTTTTTTATTATAATTAAATGTTAACTAAAGGTAAAATTTCAAGCGTCAATTTTACAAAAAGAATGTACTAGTATTATACGGGCAAAGGTAGCCTTGTAAATCAAATAACAATAATTATTTTCAATGCTTCTGAAATAAGATAAGAATACTTTAAGCATTATACAATGTACCTATTGACTGTGTCCTCGGTAGAAAAATGACGTTTATTTCCGGCTTTTCCGCACGCATGAACTCTCTACAAAGTGTTTTAGTTGAAAGGAACATTTCTTATTGAGAATTCATTATCCCTTTTATTGTCCCTTTAAATACCTCTACCTACAACTTTATTCATCGAAATGCGATAAATCAAAATTGTTTAAATAGCTATAGGTTAGTCACTCAATGAGTTTCGATTTTTTTCTCGAAGCCCCTTTGTCGCACTGAATATCAAATTTAGCTGTTTTCAATACAATTTGTTTTTTTGTTGGGGTATCAAACATGCTGCACTTTTTATGTGGTTTTGAAATAAAATGAGACTTGGGGGAAACGAATAAGAAGAAAATACCTACTTTTGGTATGTAGAGTTATTTATGGATTTTTTTAAAACCCAAACTAACATTCATTCCGAAAGTTTCTATTGTACGTCAAGTAGCAGGTTTTCGATTTTACTTCAGGGTCTTATTATGGATATATACTGGGACAAGAATGTGGCCATATGATTCATCAAGTTAATATAATAACGTGTCGATGCGTTATGCATGTAAACGCAACTGGGTGTGCACAAACAATATAAAAAGTTTTTGTGAATCAGTGAAGGAAGGAATAAAAAAAAATAGAAGGGATAAATATGTAATAATTAATTCCTCCTCTCGTCAAGGTAGGTAAAAATTAAAATTCATTTAAGGTTTCAACTTATGGATTGACACATGTAAATCTTTAGTTTGAAATTATGTTATGACTTAATGAATAGAATTGTCCTTTCTGATCGACAGATTTTACATTATCAAACTGCAAATTTCATTAGATAAAAATTAATCTGTTAGAACATGTAGAAAGTACAAATCAACAGCAAAACAGCATGTCGACGCGATTATTTAATAAGGCCAGAGACATAATGATATAATATAACTGAGTATACGTCTTTGATAAGAACAGGCACTGGTGTTTTAAAATTGCATGCACATATGAAAATAAGAAAATGGCCTACATGCCTATATCAAAAGTGAGTGGGTCGATTTATAGATTTTAAAAGATTCGATGATTGACTCCTAGGCTTTACTTCAAATAGTGCTCGCTCTTTTTTTTTGTCCTTTCGACATTAAGTCTGAAGTGAATATAAAATTTTAAATACTTTATGATCTATTTTCCTTTAATGTTCAGACATCGCATTATGTTTCAATTTTGATTTCTGATTTCTAATAAAACAATTTTATGTTCTAAAAAAATCAACTAAACGTTTTGAGAATAAACCTAAGATAAGAAAGTATTCATATACAGTAACTAGTAATCAACATCTGGAAAATGGAATTTTTTCACGCAGAAATTGCAGGAGTATTATCTCAAAATGTCAAAACCTGTATACAAACAAAATGGTCTGAACTGTGAAACTCAAGGCACACCAATTCCAGCAGGAATGACACTATCGAGAACCGTTACGTATACGTTTGTTTATACTTCTGAGATATTGCATATTTTTTGGAATTTCTTTGTAGCGTGTTCAAGGAATGTAATGAGCGGAAGACACCGAGTGTTTCCATCATTGCTGACTTAATGAAAAGTGTTTTGTTTAATTTATCACAAACGTTCTCAAATGATGGTTTAATGTATCTGTATTATATTCTAAATTGTAAATTTACTTGCTTGGGGTAAAAAAAAACAAGTTAAGGATCACCAAAGGCATAAGAGTATATTCTTTAACTGTATATGTATCAATTTTGGGGTGTTTTGCTATTGTATAATCATGAATATAAAATTCAGTTGTTTTCAAGACAATTTGTTTTTATTTGGTATCAAACATGCTGCATTTAAATTATGTGTTTTTTTAAATAATATGAGACTTGAGAACACTAATAAATAGCAAATACCTACATTTGGTTGAGCTGTTTATGGATTTTTTTTTCTACCCAGCCTAACATTCATTCCGAAAGTTTCAATTGCACGTCAAGATCTCTCTATCATACTTCAGGGTCTTATTCTGGATATACTAGTACTGGGACAAGAATGTGATCATGATTCATCACGCTCATATGATAACGTGCCGATGATAAACTCTCACGCATGTAAATGCAACTGAGTGTACACAAACAATATAAAAAAGTTTTTGTATATCAGTGAAGGAATAAAAATATAGAAGGGGTAAATATGCAATAATTTTCCATCCTCTCGCCAAGGTAGGTAAAAAAATTCAAATTCGTTTTAGGTTTCAAAGTATATATAAAGGACTGACACATGTAAATGTTCAGTTTGAAATTATGTAATGACTTCCTAAATGGCATTTTCCTTTCTGGTCGACAGATTTAACTTTATCGAACTGCAGAGTTCATGAGATATTCATTAGATAAAATTTAATCTGTTAAAACATGTAGAAAGGACAAAGTTACCACAGGAACAGCATGTCGACGCGATTATTTAATAAGACCAGAGACATAATGATATAATATAACTGAGTATATGTCTTGGATATGTTTTAAAATTACATGCACATATTAAGGTCAAGATCTAGTAAATGAAGGGTGCCTACAGATTTATCAAATTCAAGAAATGAATTCCTTTAATGATGCCTTATAACTTTAGCTTGGTCAAAAAAGGTGTTTCCTGGCATAATTTGTAGGAAAATAAGATGAAAAACCATATTTTAAACTGTCATTTTCAATGAAAAATTAAGAAAATTAGACATGAATATGAGAGTTTTTTTGCATAGCACACAACAAAATGTATCCAGATTGCCTACAGTCTTTCAGAAAACGGTAATTTGTATGGTCTTGGTCTCTTCTTTTAAATAATGTTAAATTTAATATAGGTATCCGGACTACTTTTCATGTGATTTCAAATTGAATTCCATGAAAATACTTTATTTTCTACATAATTCTATTAGAGCCGTAAAATACGGGAAAACGAAAATTGAAAGTGATTATGACGTCATAATGGATCTAGCACCAAAAAGTCAGTCTAAGAGCATTTACTAGATCTTGACCTTAAAGTAAGAAATTGGCGCACATGCACATATCAAAGATGAGTGGGATGATTTATAAATTTTGAAAGAATCGATGATTGACTCCTATATATATATATATATATATATATATATATATATATATATATATATATATATATATATATATATATATATATATATATATATATATATATATATATATATATATATATATAGGCTTTAGTGAATAATACAGCTACAAATAGTGCACGCTCGTTACAATTACATTTTTTGTCCCTACGACATTTAGTCTGTAGTGAATATAAAATACTTTATGATCAATTTCCCTTTAATGTTCAGACAACGCATTATGTTTTAACTTCCTCGGAAGAAATTTCTAATAAAACAATTTAATGTTATTTAAAAAATCAACAAAACAGTTAGAGAATAAAGATAATACAGTATTCATATACAGTAACTAGAAATAAACATATGGAAAAAGGAATTTATTCACACAGAAATTGCAGGAGTAATCAAAATGTTACTATACTTGTTGTAATTATATACAAAATGTTCTGAACTGTGTAACTCAGGGCACACCAATTCCAGCAGGAATATGAGAATATCAAGTATCATTACCCAAAAAAATCCCTTTTCGTTACTTACGGATATAAATGAAACTACTACTGGTCAATACCATATGCATTATTTTTTGAATTTCAGGAACCAGTACGGCTTCCCTGTCTGAGAGAGAAAGTAGACCAATGGAACGTACTTTTGTGACTATAGCATGTATCCCATGCCAATATTGTACTAAACTTGTCGTCTGTTGAAACGTCAGGACTCATTAGCATTCCACAACCAGATGACAAACAGCTACTGTGTAGGTTCAATTGAATATTGGATAACAAGGGGTTGGAATGATGAACATAAAATATAATGTAACACATATTTCACAATCATCAACCACAGCGCCATTTCTAAGTCGATGCTTGCTATCATATCATGGATAAATGCCTTTTGATCGGTGAATTATTCGAGAAAAGGACCGCAATTTTATGCTTTAAAAATGGCTAAAAATAGACACATCTTGTTTATGAGGTTATTCCTGACTAAAATTCTCTCACTGCTCTCCAGAAAAAGGAATGTGTTACTTTGGATAAACACAAACTGCCGAAAAAAAGACGTACGTCATTTCTGAGATCAATGCGCATGTCATATGGCGAGTGACATTGAAACACAAGTTGTGTAAAGTTGTTCAAACATGTGTAAAGGAACTGAAAAAGATACATGAAAGAGATGCATGGAAATGTGCCAAATTCTTCTGAAAATACAAAATATTAATCGATTCCAGCATTGGGATTGTGACATAATGTGGAATATAGATGTACGTGAGTCTTTGTGAGATCACGTGGTTCTACATGCTTCGTGGGATAAAGATCTTCTAGATTATGTAGATGGCATTTTGATGAGGAAGGGCAAAAGAAGGTAAATTTTACATTAAATAACAAACGAATTCAAGAAATCTATATTTAATTACTAGTTTCAAACAATATGGCAAAGGTATTTAAATACAAATGGATGTAGCTAAATTCCCTGCTATTTTGCTTTTATTGACTAACACTGACTAAGGTCTTAATTAATATGTATATGAATGGTTGCGTACGCGTGTTTTCTGAAACACCCTGTATGTGTAGTCTGATTAATTTTTATACCATATAAACAACTGCTAAATGAAGCCTAGCTGCAGGGCGTTTGATTCTATTTGGTTGAACAGCTGTTTCTTCAGCAAGCTCCCAGCACTAAAACTGAAAGTCACGGGTTTTTTTTTTTTGGATAAAAACCTATAAACTCACATTCCGAGTAACAGTGGCGATAAACATGATAAACATGCATATGATAAACAGAATGAGATAAAGGACTCTTACTGTGAATGTTGACTATGCATGTATACGTCTAAATATGATATAGGATGAAGTCCCTGGATGAATAGAACTTTTCGAAAGGAGACGTAAAGAACAAAGTCACTCATTCAATTAATATGTTTTATTTTTTTTTTTTATTTATTCAATTTGACAAAAACCACATGTGGCGCAAGTCATACATACAGTAAACAAATATAAAATATATAGTCACATACATTTTCTTATATTACATGCATCACGTATGAAGTTACAAATATTCCTTGTAGAATTAACATCTGCTGGATTAAGAATTTCATAAGATATACAGGTTTTATTAAAAAGTGTACAAAATTCACTTCTTAGTTGTTTATATAGAGGACATACAAATAAAAAATGATGTTCATCTTCAACGACATTTTTACAATTAATACAAAATCTTTCATCTCTTGGTATAATTGGGTTACAATATCTGCCAACCTCTATCTGTAATTTGTGAGCACTTATTCTCAATCGAGTCAAAAAAGAACGAAGATTCTTGGAAATGGAAAAATTTAAGTATGGTTGAATTTCAAGTTTGTTTAGATTCCCTTGACTTATTGACTGGCTGTAGAATGATAATTTGCCATTACCCTTTTCTCTGATATTTATTATATCCTTAAAAACTATGTTCTCAAAATATTTTTTCAAATTATCTTCAAAATCATTTACTGATAATATATTAGCATTTGAACCAATAACTTCATCAAGTATAGTTTGTATACAGTTATGCCAACATGTTTTCCCACTTCCTGCAAGTTTTTCATCCTCTAAATATGCATGTTGTAAAAGTAAGTTTGAATTCTCTTGATCTGCAACAAGTTTTTTAAATCTATAATAATATCTAAATAATAATTTATAAACTCTGAAAATAATGGGAAGTGCACCAAACTCTACTCTAACTGCTAAATTAGAAGCTTTATTATGGACCCCTAAAATGTCTTTCAAGATGAAGTTTTGAATTTTTTCAAATGGAGTTTTATCAAAGTCTTTTGTAATTTTCTTAAAATCACTTATCCATATTTCAGAAGCATAAGTTAAAATTGGTATAATGCATGATTCATATATCTTAAACTGAGCCTTTCCTGAGAGACTAACATTGTTTGGTAGTTTTGATTTGATCATAAAATATGCTTTCCTTGCTCTACCTGCTAAATTCTCGCACGCATATTTCAATTTACCATTATTTTTTAGGACAACACCCAAATATTTATATTCATCAACAAAATCAATAACATCTTCTTTAAACTTCATTGTTTTACAACTCAGTTTTTTAAGTTTTTTACTAGAAAATACCATAGCATTAGTTTTTTGTGTATTTACTTCTAGCTTCCATTCACAACAATATCTTTCCATTGAATCAAGACATTGTTGTAGCCCATCTATTGATTCAGATACAAGTAATAAATCATCTGCAAAAAATAAGCTGTTAAAGTTAATGTTGTTCAATTGAACAGGGCATGTTTTCGAAGAATCTAAATATTTTGTAAAGTCATCAATAAAAATGTTAAAAAGTGTTGGACTCAAATTATCTCCCTGTTTTACTCCACGATTTGTAGGAAAAAAATCGCTATGAACATTTGATTGTTTAACAGCACATACAGTAGTAGAATATACATGTTCAATAATTCTATAGAAATTACCTCCAATACCTTTATTTAAAAGCTTATGAAGAAGACCAGGTCTCCACACAGTATCGAATGCTTTTTTAAAATCAACAAAGCAAGCATATAATTCTGTTTTTTTGCAGAAAACATATTTGTTAATTAATGTTTTTAAAACAAATATATTATCAGTTGTACGACGCTGCTTTCTAAAGCCAGACTGGAAAGGGCTTAGAAGAGAATTACTTTCTAGATAATCTGACAATCTTGTTTGCAGTAGTCCACTAAATAATTTTCCTAAACAACTAATATGTTTTAAGATTTTCATTGCATAACGACCATATTGTGTGCCTTATTAATGAGTGGTCCAATATTTTTAATCATGGAAGCAATTTGAATGTGTTATAAATAAAAATGCTCAACCAGAGAATTTGCCAAATTTTGATTATTTTCAATTAATTAATTGTACCTTGAATTTAAATTTGAAGTCTATGGTCAGCGCATTTTTTTTCTCGTGATTATAGTTATTTTTTTTTTTTAAATCCTACTCATTCAAGTAACATGTGCAACAGATTTACAGCTTTATTTTTAAAGCCATATACTGTAGGCCCCTATGGCACATTTTTGATCAGCTCAAATACGCTTGATCAAAATAAAAAAAGATCGAGTCCTTCTATTTCTTTTATTACATAATAAAAGGTATGACTTTTCTATACATAACTTAATGTAGATGAAACGCATTTCAAATACCGGTATATCCGAATAATGACTAGAGTATAAACAAATATGAAATATTTTCTCCGGTGAGAGTTCTTATTTGTCTTTCTTGGACCAAAGACATAATGATGTAGGTGGCGTCATCCAGAATTTTTTTTAATGAACCATTTTCTGATTTTTAGCAAATAATGTAAGGATTATATATACTCAACAAAAAAAGAAACGCATATTGTTTTACTCGTCAAAGAAATTTTTAAAATGTACACGGAACAACTATTTTTTATATCATTGGATACCTGTGACCTATTTAAAGGACAACATGGGGTTTTAAAACCCAAATGTTGAATTATCTCCCTTGATTAAACATGTTGATGAAAGTAGTAATTTTCATGATTTCTTCTAAATCGGATGTCTATTTTGGTTGATATTTTGGATTTAGAGAAACTATTAACACTCCTATAATATTAAACCCATATTTAAGATTTGATTGCAGAGTTGATGCTGTAATGCCACGCCGAAACAAAGACAAACACAACCAGGCTAACGATGATACTAAACGGAGCTACGCAACAGGAAGTTGCAACTGTAATTGAAATAAATCAATGGGCTTTGCAACCATTAAACTAACGTCTGAAGACCATTATCTGGCCATCCGCAGGTAACCACAATCAGGCAGGGCCGTCAGACATCCCACCCCCCTTCAGCACCTGAAGCGATTCATAACTTGCTGTAAAACTGCTGCTACGTACAATTGCTGGATGAAAAAATCAGCATAAAAGTGCATAAATTGTTCGCAAGAGACTGAAAAGAAATGGTATTTTTCCACGATATCCGTACATTGGAAACTATAACCATATAACATTGAGACGTCGCACAGTACATACATGTATTGTTATGCCCCTTGAATTTGGGGGCGATGAAAATGGCATCAACTTGATTTTTCTATTTGCAACATAGGACATGTTTGATTTTTTTCACAACACACTCTAAAATCACTTAAATAAAATAAGGTTTAAACTTAAAACGTAGATTTTCATATTATTCTGAATATGCGTTTCTTTTTTTGTTGAGTATATATTATAGCTGAACATTGACACACATACAGTTTGTAATCATATATGTGACACAGTTTACATGGCCAAAGGAGCCGGGGAGGGTCCGGGGTTGCATTGCAACGCACTATTTGTTTAAAAGAAAAATGCGCAGTTTAAAAAAATGTTCAAAGTGTGTTAATAATATTGTCATGTCATGTTGTAAATTTACATGTCACAATGTTAGAACAAAAGATTAGGAAGTGGATAAAATATACAGGCAATACAAACACTGAATTAAACTGTCAAAGTTATCTGAAATTGTCAAAAAATATAATAATAATACCGTCTTCTTCGATTAATTATTTTTTAAAATATCAAAAAGTTTTCATCAGGTATCCCTGTCTGCGTTATATTCTATAAATAAACGTTGTACCATCAGGCTAACAATCTCCCATGCAGAGTTGTCGTTCGTTTCTCTATGAGCCGATGATATAGAGGGTGTCATGCAGGCTAACACAAATGCGGGGAACAGGCGCGGATCCAGGATTTGAAGTTAGGGGGGCTCCAATAGTAGGCAAGGGGTCTGGTGGCCGCCTTGAGGCCCCCAGTGGGTCCTGGGCAAAGCCCTGGTGGGGGTCCAGGGGGCGAAGCCCCCGGAAGCTCCTGGATTCTAGAGATTTTGTAGGGTAAAAATGAGGTCTACCGAGTATACATATTAACATTTTATAGACGATACTGTGATTTACGTTAACTTTGACAATTTTAGGGGGGGCGCGCGCCGGGTGCGCCCCCCTTAAATCCGCCACTGGGGAACATCATTAATGACTTGATGTAAGCTTTGATGCAAAACTCCCCGCTGAGGACACATTTTTGCACACTCGTTTGACCTAAAATAATCTTGCTGAATCGTTTTTTATTTACAGTTGGTATATAAAACCCCGAAACGATACATTTAATTTATATTTTACACTTAACTATTAAATTCTAGCTATATGCATCTTATTTAATTCATTTCAAAAACTTTTTAAAATTATATACATGTATGCCATAGAGATATCTTTTTGTGTTACATATCCTCTCAATGTCTGAACTTGTTTTTAAACTGTCTTTGCACGGTCTTTGTTCATTTCCCTGTAAATGAGCCAGGATTTTCAGTACTTCTGGGTACTTTGATTCAATCCACCGAGGGGGGGGGGGGTGGGGGTGGGGGGTGGGTTAAAGGATTTTTACCAGCGGGGGAAAAATACTAAGAGAGATAAGAAAGGTTTTTTTTTTTTAGGTTTTAATTAGATTTAGTATAATTTCGTCAAATTGCGTTTTCTCGGTTCCAATTGAAAGAGCATTGTATGGTAAGTGTCTCAAATGGCCCCTTAAAATGAATATCTTAATTTTACTTTATATATATAGCTTTACATTGTACAGCTAGAAATGTGACATCATGCAGTTTATTTTAGCATAATTTAGCATAATGATATTTTGTATAAAACTGCTTATTAAAAGATGAATCTATCCAATATTAATTAGTGACAGAAAAATAATGTATGTTCTACACTGTGCTCTGTGTTTCCCTAAAGAAAAAAAAAGAAACATCAACAGAAAGGCATACATGCAGTTTTAACTTTTTGGTTAAATACAAAAATTGCATTTCTCCTCATTTACAGCCAGTCATGAGTGAGTGTATATAAACGTGAAAAATATATTGGAAATATTTCTAATATAATCTCTTCCACGAAATTAATATCAATTAATTAAATGTATCTGAATATTATTCTAAAATGTTGATTTTAGGGGGCCAAAATTGGTTCTTTTCATCTATAGTCCTTAATACGCACTTTTTTTTTCAAATTGCGTGGGTAATTTTTTTACCCCCCCCCTTTTTTTGTCAGAATTACCTGTACATTATACATGTAAATAGAACACATGCGAATTAAAAAATTAATTAGTTTTTATTAATTAATTATTTTTTTTGTGCCCCAACACTTAAATTTTTGTGGGGCGTTTTCCCCACAAGCACTTGTTTTGGTAATAAATTTTTAATCCATCATGTGTCCATAGTATAATAATTATATAATAATATGGGGTTTTAAATTTATATTACCGAAACAAGTGCCTGCATGTGGTTTTCCCTGTAACTTTTTCGATATACTAAAAATAAAGGAGGGGGGAGTAATAGTGGCCACCTTTTTTTCAAGGCCAACTTCCTAGCTTTTTGCATACAAAACTACATTTTCTTGAGGGGAGGGGCAACCAACCTTTCAATGGACATTTTCAATAGTAAAGGTGGTGTTGGGAAAAAAAGTGGGGAGGGGGCAGGCCCCCCTGTTGCTACGTGCCTGATATAGGCCTATATACTAGTAGGTCCCCGGCAATAGAAAAATCATATCTGTCCAAAAACATTAGTGTTTGACGTGCATTTGCTTATAATGAATCAATTTATTCTGCCAAAAAAGTTGCAATTGTATAAAATTGTGTCTTTGTAAAATTTCAAATAAATTGAATAATATAAAATAATGATTCAATTCAAAATATAAAATTCATTCTTAACTTATATTACTTTTGAGTTTTTTGGGGGTCCTTTTGGGTAAATCGACGCTCCCGCTCATAAGCATTGGATTGACTCATTGAGGAAATTTATGTTTATCTAGATCAACAAACATGATGAAAGTCTTGAGGCCAAACAGTAATTAGATTTTATAGGCATTTGAACATAGAAAAACAAGGGTTCTTCAATGATTACATTAATTCTTTATTGTTTGCAATTAATTTGAATTAAGGTCGTTTTTGATTCCTGCATGCAGGTATATATTTTGGCCTACTTTCTCTTTGATGTTTGAATTTATTTTTATTTATTAATACTGGTATGCAAGATGCATTACTTTTACATTGCTTTTGAAATTATGGAAATGTTCTTTCTGAATAATTGAAATACAATCAACACGCTTAATTATTCAGTGAAGGATCCAGAAATCTTGAAAAATGGGGGGTGGGGGGGTGGGTTCCCGACCAGTTTGGGGGTCAGGGTAGGGGTCAACATCAACGCCAAAAAAAAAAACAATTATTTATAAAATCTTGTGTATCTTTTTTTGGACACAAAGAAGGTGAAAGGTCTAACCCTTAACCAAAAATATTTCCAGTTATCAATTTCACATGGGTCTAGCTGCTCTTTGATAAAATGTATATGGACAGACAGGAGAGCTATACAGTGCCACCCATTGTAAAAACTGTATATTTATTGCGCACAAAAAAATTGCTCTGTTTCTCGATTTATTTCTCCATATTTTTTAAACTGTCACCTCAAAGTATTACTAACCGTGTGTTCCTAATATATTTTTTTCACTGTTTCTACAACAAAACATTATAATTGTTGTTAATAGCCCTCCTGGCCCTGAAATTGAGATCATTGAAAATTTTGTCTATTTATAGTTTTTTATACTGCCATTTTGATTTGCAAGATAATTCCATCAAACACACTTTGTGCAGAATATGTCAATTACAACAGTACTTGATCATGTTGATAGCGGAGTAAGAAGTTTTTAAGTCAGTATGTTTGGTAAGAATTTGGAAGAAATAATCCAGAATAAGTGCAACTTTTTGTGCGCAATAAATATACAGTTTTTACAATGGATGGCACTGTAGCTCGCCGGTCTGTCAAAATTTTTTTTTTTTTTAAGAGAGCTACAGTTCTTAAGACTATATATTTGATATCTAATTTCATTAACAGATTGATGATGCTAATCTGAAAACATTTTAAATTTATGTGAAAAAAATTATCTAATTTAATTTCTACATTGCAGGGTCTTTAGCAGCCTTGATGTTCATTTTACTAATGATAGAGGTAACTTTTATTGCATGTCCTTTCGTTGTCGTTTATATCTTTTTGACATCTGTTAGCCCAAGTTAAAAAAATATAGAAAAAATAAAGGGTGATCAAGAAGTTTGTGAATTATCTCTATAATTTGGACCAGAATGAAATCTTGCACACATATAGTCATGCACATGTTCTATGAATAGCATTTGATTGGTGATGTTTTTGAAATCACAATGTGAACAGACGTCAATATGTAGGTGACCTGTGACAAAAAATGGTTGACACAGTCTTACGAAATAAAATGCTACAGAGCATGGCACATGACCGCCTGGTATCAAGTAATTTTAGCATGGGCAGACTGATGGCAGATAAGCATTAAAATCTGAGAGGACTACTTTAAGAAAATAATGAACACTTAAAATTAATTAAATTTTTTTTTTTGAAATTTTTCATGTTCAGGAACTTTTGGATCACCCCTCGTAACTTCAGTGAAAAGGAATAAATGTATATATCACTTTTCAGGCAGGTAGCATCGTTTTTAAAAGTGGAGGGGGGGGGGGGGGGCAACCAGAGAACATTTTTTTTCACTTAACTGAAACAGTTTACAGGCCAAAAAAAAAAAAAAAATATATATATATAAATTGTACAAACTTGAAAATCTTCCTATTTCGTTCGTGGGGGTGGGGGTTAGTGGCCAACTTTTTTTCAAGTCAACTTTCTTACACTTTCAATTATTTTGCTATATTTTCTTGCTATATTACACTGTGGTCAGAAGCGTGGGTGGGGGGGGGAACCTACCTTTCAATGTACATTTTCAATAGTAAAAGTAATGTTGGGGAAAAAAGGGGGGGGGGGGCAGGCCCCCCCCCTTGTTGCTACGTGCCCGCTTTTTTATGAATCATACTGATTGAATTAAACCATCTTCATGTTCTAAATTTACTAAATATTGTCACAGTGAATGTATTTATTCTAACTGCAGGTTTTTGCCATATTAAGACTGAGGAGTGTGAAGTAATTATTTAATACATTTAACAATCAGCTTATTTTTTTAAAAAATGATCTACATGTATATAGAAGTGTATCCTTTAGTTAGAAATTAATAGTGTTTCAATGTTTTTGTTTGCTGACTTTAAAGCATTTTAATTCATGACAAATTCTTAAAAAACATAAAACATGCTTAAACTACATGTATCTATTACTTTGTTGGACAGTGCAAGTTGTTCAGACTGAAAATTAAAAGCTTTTTGCAGTCAAAAACATTGTAATGCATTTAACAATATTATGTTATGTAGGTAGCACTGACAGGAAATTAATTAGTTTCAATTAGCATATTTATTGATATATTCCAGCTGCAATCAAGAATTAACATTCTTAGTTTGATCATAGTATGGTTACTAATACATTTCATACAGTGTACAATATCCCGCATGCATTTCTATCCAAAATTATTATTACTGAAATGGCATATTTATAAAACAATTTAGATTAGCACACAGCATATATCATAGACATTTTTTATCCAGATATTTAATTATTCGAGGTATACATTCTTTGTAAACAGACACAGCGGTTTAATGATTTCAAGATTGTACTGAGCATGCAGTTGCAGTCAATGCTGTCAATCAGTCTGGCTACCTGTCCTTTAACTACCTATGTATTGAAATTCTGACTTGAAAATGACAATAGTTTATTCACTAAAACTTTAAAAACAGTGTAGAGAGGATATAACAATTGTATATGAAATATTTGAATACAATAAACGTGACATTTAAGAAGAAAGGAAAAAAAAAAATGAAATGTCATGACTTACCCTGGTGTTTTCCCTAAGATTTGGCTAACTGCCAAAATGACTGCTTCAATTGATAAAATGCGGCTTAGAAATAAAAAAAAATGTTGTAAGATTGACAGAGATTGTGTTGGTAAAATCAATCTTTAGACTCTAACAATTGATCTTTATAACTATATTTTGAAATAAAGGGAAAACACTGCTTCAATCAAGAGGGTGAAACCTCAATACAATTATTCCCTGCAAGTTTATAAAGTTTGAGGATTTATAACACAAACAAACTTTTTATACCAAAATTTAATATCTCTGAGCTGCTAAAATGTGTGCCTTTCTCACTTTATAAGGGGTGGTTGTTTTACTTTTACAGCATTATATTTGACCATGCTATATAATTTAGTGAAAATGCAACTTTATTTACAGCTATATATCAATACATTTTTTAAAGAAGTTTTAGAAATCTGTGAAGTTTTATTTGCAAAGTTTCTCAGGATATTTTCAAAAGTATATTTTAACATAGCTGTACACATTAAAAATCTAAATTACACTTCCATTGAAAGAAATGAAAAAATACCATTGTAATTCTTCTGTGTAGGAGATAAGAAACTATGTTTCTGGTATGTGTATCCTTAATCAGTTGATTTTTGCCATTTACAGTACATGTAATTAAATGAAATTATAGTGTCTGAAAATATCGGTTCGCAGGTTTGAATCTATTTAATTTATATTGTTTATTTCTACCCAAATCATTAATACAATGTGTTTATACCAATTGTTTTCTTGTCTTCCCATGAAGTAAATTTTTTACAATTTTAATTCGTGATCTTAAATTGTTTGATAAATGTTTAATTATCATATAGGCTGAATGTCATTAATTGATAAACATTCTGTATATTTTGCATAATTCTGCATTTTTATTTGCTATTTATTAATGTAACTCGTTTCCTGAAATATGGCGGATAATTTAGGTCTTGTTTTCTCAGTGATATCTCTTAGAAAGATCTGCGAATGATAGTACATAAATCTCCCGCCTACCTCAAAGTCAATTTTTAAAAGTTAACATAATTATTTCAATGAATTTTTTGTATTTTTTATAGATAATTATATGGATTTTCATAAAACATAACTTATTTGAGAAAACAAAGAGAGATAACTCAGTCTAAAATTTTAGTAAATCTTGTGTTTTTCAGTTATAGAAATTAACAAAAACTGAAAATATTTTAAAAACATCTTCTACATTATCATGATTATTATTCCACGTTCTTAACTCATCTTTCATTGATGCCCTGGCATACTCTACTAACTAGACAGTGATTGATAAGTGAAACCTGTTTTTCTGTATTTTTAGAATCATTTTTCTTAGTTACTGTCTCCTTTGGAAGCTAAAAATATATAATTAGTATATCCAGTCCAAATTTCCTGGGATAGATCGAGTTTGGCAAAGACTTGGTGGCTGAATCATATGCATGATCAAAGCTTGTTTGGCTTATATATATATTTCCCCATATATCATGATCATGAATATATATGCAGGCATGTTTGTAAGGTTTTAAGATGTTCATCTCTTCTGTCACTTTCATCCATCAAATATGGAGGAATGAATGATTTTGTTTGTTTAACGTCCCTTTGGAGAAAAAATTTTGAGCAGCGAGGATATCTTTCTGGCTAACAATTACTGCAACACATGATCTGAATTAAGGGCATATCCCGCAGTGGGAGTTGAATCGGCAACGTAAAGATGGACTCCTTCAGGTCAGTGACTCCAGGGCAGACCCAGTGGCATCAAATGGCGACTATTAAATTTATTAAAAAAAGATAAAATGTTGTAAGAATTTGTAAAATGACTTGGAAATTATAAAAGTTTAAAATTTTGTATTATGTGTCCTTATGACACACGCATGATAATGTCAAAGTGTCCAAAGCAGCGTGTTTCCTCTTTGCTGAAAACAAGTTAGATAACTCCGACTTAAATTAAGGAGTTTCCATGATGCACATAGTTGAGTTTCCCACAATTCTTTAAATAACAGTCAGGAACCAATCTCATGCACAAATGAAACCTTGTGAAGATTTATTTGTATGAAAGTTACGGACAATATTTTACTATTGTCAAACTAATACTGTCTGTCAATATTGACAGAGTCTCTCGCTATTCCTATTGCTTTTTTTTTCTACCTGTGGGTTTGATAAAAAACAATTTTGCTAAGAAAACTCCTATTTCCCTTGTAAACTAAAGATGGAAAATCTGAACTGCTTTCTGGTGTGTATTAATGTCATAGAACGTCAAAATTTTTCGTGTGTTGTGTTTATCACTTTCCCATTTCGGATGCATGGTAATCTGCCAAAGATTAAGCAAATGCACTGATTTTTTAAAATAGACAATACAATAGATAGTGAGTATAGAATATTAGGATTATGTTTACAAAAATCTATGTGATACTTTCAATTAGAAATAATACTTCTGTATTATTTTTATTACGAATGGGTGTTTTTAATCGTGCATATGTACATTAAAGCATGGTAATAAAATATTAAATAAAAAAATTCAGATACATTAAGATATGATAAATAAATATTTACTAAAAATTTCATCTTACGGTGCCCATTATTTTCTGAGAAAAAAGCCTTGTAGTAGATTTTAACAGACAACCCTCATATACCGCTCGAAAAACAAGAGAGAATTTAAAAGAAAAACAAATTTAACAAAATATTTTTCTCCCTCTATTTTTTCGTTTTTAGCTCACCTGAGCTGAAGGCTCAAGTGAGCTTTTCTGATCACATTTTGTCCGTCGTCCGTCCGTCCAGCTGTCTAGCTGTCCATCCGTCTGTATGTCCGTCTGTAAACTTTTCACATTTTCGACTTCTTCTCAAGAACCACGGCAATTTTGACCAAACTTGGTATAAAGCATCCTTAAGTAAAGAGGAATTTAAATTGTAAAAATAAAGGGCCAAGTTCCTTCACAAGGGGAGATAATCAAGAAAAGACAAAAATAGGGTTGGGTCATTAAAAAATCTTCTCAAGAACTACTTGGCCAGTAAAGCTGAAACTTATGTGAAAGCATCCTGGTATAGTGTAGATTCTAAATTGTTCAAATAATGACCCCCGGGGGAAGGGCAGGGCCACAATGGGGATTCAAAGTTTTTTATAAAAATAAATAGGAAAAATCTTAGAAAATCCTCTTCTCAAGAACCACTGGGCCAGAAAAGCTGAAACTTATGTGGAAGCATCCTGGTATAGTGTAGATTCTAAATTGTTAAAATCATGACCCCCGGGGGAAGGGCGGGGCCACAATGGGGTATCAAAGTTTTACATAGAAATATAAAGGAAAAATCTTTGAAAATCTACTTCTGAAGAACCACTGGGCCAGAAAAGCTGAAACTTATGTGGAAGCATACTGGTATAGTGTAGATTCTAAATTGTTCAAATAATGACCCCCGGGGGAAGGGAGGGGCCACAATTGGGATTCAAAGTTTTATATAGAAATAAATAGGAAAAATCTTAGAAAATCTTCTTCTCAAGAACCACTGGGCCAGAAAAGCTTAAACTTGTGTGGAAGCATCCTTGTATGGTGTAGATTCTAAATTGTTCAAATCGTGACCCCCGGGGGAAGGGCGGGGCCATATAGGGAATCAAAGTTTTACATAGAAATATATAGGAAAATCTTCGAAAATCTTCTCAGGAACAACTAGGCCAAAAAAGCTGAAACATATGTGCCCATGGAAGGATCAAGGGGTAGTGTAGATTTCAAAATGTCTAAATTATGATCAGTTGGATAGGGTGGGGATGCATTATGTATAACAAGGGGGAAATCTGGTAAAGAACAGAATGGTCAAAGCTTCTCAGGTGAGCGATGTGGCCCATGGGCCTCTTGTTCAATTCATGGTTGAAGTCTTATATATATCTAGCTCTTTACAGAATGGGAGAGGATTGTACATTTTTGCTGTGGTTTGCTTTGATGCTATTTCTCATTTATAATATTATCAACACATCATTAATTACTTTGAAATAACTTGAAAATATTTTTTAAGAATGTACATCTTATTTTCAAGCACTGAAACAAGTCTACATTCATTATTCTGACTCTGCAAAAATCCCTCTATCTTTTCGTTTTTCAAGTCATGGTCGAAGTCTTATATATATCTAGCTCTTTCCAGAATGGGAGAGGATTGTACATTTTTGCCATGGTTTGCTTTGATGCTATTTCTCATATATAATATTATCAACACATCATTAATTACTTTGAAATAACTTTAAAATATTTTTTAAGAATGTACATCTTATTTTCAAGCATCGAAACATTAGTCTACATTCATTATTCTGACTCTGCAAAAATCTCCATTAAAGTCCCTGTGTTACATGTTGTTTATTCATAACCCAGACCAGCAGCAATAGCCTGTGGTTATATATAGCCACTGTCTAAAAATTACTCCAAAGAATTATTAAGTTGGGTAAATTTCAACTCCTTTTTGTCATCTACTAAATCGCACATAACATCTGAATCCATAGAAATTGCTTTTTTCCTTTTTTTTTTCTAATTGCGACTGTTGCACACATTTTGATTGTAAAATTTGAAAAATTACATCTTCTCTGATAACCCCCCCCTCCGACACACACACACACACATTTATGTGTTTGACTAAATAAATCAAATTATCCAAACATGTATAGCAAATAAGACATGCACTGTATTGAACAAATTAACAGCATAGGTTAATAAATTTTTCTCTCATATTATAATATTTTACAGATAGCAAAAGCCAACACTGATTCATGTTCTGCATCTAAAATTACTGTACAGAGTGTTGAAAACTGTCCAACCGGTGAGCAAGAATGGATAGAAGCTTCTCGAAGGAAGAACTGCTCAGCTTTTGCCAGCCAATGCGATGATCCTGACAAGTTTGTGTACCACTGTGTGATAAGTTCATCTCGAAATGGAATATTGGAAGCTTGTGCATATAAAAAGATTATTGTTTTTGGTATGTGCTTGTACATATGATTTTATTTTTTACATAAAATATTCTGTTATCAATTGTCTTGTTAAAATTGAGAGAGTGTGATTTTCATTTTGTAAGTTTTCATGTAATTTCCAATCAATCATGTTAATATTTCAAAATGTTAAAAATTAGTTAATTGGAAGTTCTTACACAAATTATAATAAAATTAAAACTGAAGGTTGTAATCCTGCAATGATAACACATAGGAATAAATACCATGTACAATGATTTTGCAGGAGTCTGTACTGAATATAGCTACAGTGCAAATAGAATTCAGCCAAGTTTGGGTGCAGCTTGCAACAACTTCACGGAAACACCATGTCCAAGTGGATATCCCTCCAATGAAGCATACAAATGTGAGTTAGTTTTATTTCCTTAAAATTGACATTACTGATTCCAGTAAAGTAAAAATGTATCGACCTCATATTGAGCCAGAATAAGATAAACAAACAAATAGCCCACTAGAACTCACACATCCTCTCAAAATCTCAGAACTTAACAAATATCTGCATCACTGTAACATGTGTAAATTAAGTCTTAGAGTTAGATTTATAAACTTGTAGCTATTTGCTCTATTATTTATTTATTATGGTGGTACGCATGCGTGGGAATAATGGTTGGTATTTTTTCAGTGGTGTGAAAATGTGAATATTGTGAATATTTTATTAATTTCTGAAGTCTAAGCAGCGAGTAATTGTCTGTATTTATGAATAATTAAAGACAATGAGTGAATATGAGTGGTGAAAATAATCGCAGACTGTCCTCAGATGGTCAAACGCCCAAGCCGTTGTCGAAGAATACAAAAATGGCCGACCAAGATAGCATGATTGATCGAGGCACATTCGTAAACACTCCACCGCCTGCACATTCGAACACGAGTACTATGCAGCCTGCATGGGTGGATCAACTTATGATGCGAATCAACAACCTTGACAACAAAATCTCGAAAATAGACAAAGTAAATGAAAATTTGTCCTTGTTATGTAACCATATAGAAAACATTCAGTCTAAAGTCGGTCATCTGGAAAAATTTACCGGAAATTTGGGGAACTCGATAGGGGAAATCAAGAAAACTCAGATGGGTCTTAAAGGTGATGTTGAGGAAACGGTGAAGGAAATTAGGGAACTGAAGTCAGTGAATGAACAATTACAAAGTAAAATTACAGATTTGCAGGCAAGGAGTATGAGAGACAATTTGCTTTTTTTCGGTCTGGCCGAGTACCGTGGAAACAACAGAGAGAACTGCGCGAGTCTCATTGATCAATTTTGTGAAGCAGAATTACACCTTTATGGAATTAAGGCCAACATCGAGCGTGCCGATAGGATCGGAAGATATCTCCACAACAAAACAAGACCTATTGTTGTAAAGTTCTCCAACTTCAGGATCAGGGAAAATGTCAGGGCATCTGCATACAAGCTTCCCCCTACCGACTACAGTGTGCGTGAACAATTCCCAAGGGAAATTATAGAGAAACGGAAAGCCTTGATGCCCATTTTGCATGCAGCGTTGGGACAAAATAAAAAAGCAGAGTTGAAGTACGATAAACTCTACATCAGCGGTAAACTGTACAAGGGAGGGACCATAGGGGAAACTGAGGGTGACAGAGATGAACACGATGAAGACGAGCCCGTGGAGTGCCAAACACAGGGTGCCGAAAACTGGAGAAGTGATACCTAGGGGATAGTGGAGAATGATTGTGTAAAAGTCATTAGTTGGAACATAAACGGAGGGTTTTCGTCTAAATTCAACGATAAAAATTTTCGTTGTTTTATCCTTTCGTATGACATTATCCTCCTAACAGAATGTTGGATTGAAAAGGAGTTCGCTGTTGAGGTTGAAGGGTTTTATAGTTTTGTTTTTCCTAGAAAATTTTCAAAATCTAAGCAAGGTGGAGGTTGTATTATTTTTATTCGTAAAAATATTAAGCAATTTGTATCTGTTCTTGAAAATATGTATGACACTGTTATATGGCTTAAGCTTGATAAATGTATATTACAAAGCCCTGTAGATATGTATATGGCCTGTGTGTATATCACCAAGCAGTTCTAATTTCTACCAAACGTATGATTGCGATATATTTAGTGATCTCGAAAACCAAATTGTTGAATATATGAATTTTGGGAAAGTTATGTTGATTGGTGACACTAATGCAAGAACAGCAAGCGCAAATGATTTCATAATGCATGATATATTACATGATGATGTTTTGAGAGAATTGAGTGAAGTTTTATTTTATGGCGTGGATACACATATACAAAGTAGAACAAATCCTGATATGGTTGTTAATGATCTGGGTAACAAATTATTATCACTTTGTAAAAGTAGTGGGCTGAGAATTTTGAATGGGCGTCATAAGTTGGGTATGGACAAAGATTATACATTTGTTGGCCCAAGGGGCATGAGTGTTGTAGAATATGTTATAACTACCCCTGATGTATTTCCGCAAATTGATCAATTTATTGTTGCAAATTTTAACATGTATTCAGATCATGCGCCTCTTTATCTCAGAGTGAAATCAAAAAATATTATATGTAACTCAATTGTGCATAGTGAAAGTGAACATCAAGTTTCTACTAAATTCGTCTGGAATCAGAATTTGATTTCCCAAGCCAGGTCAGATTTAATTGAGAATTCTGAAGATCTTGTGTCATGTTTACAAAATACCCCGTCGGAGTCCCAGTCTAGTATAGATGTATGATCGATTTGTTTACAACACTTTTGACTGACCTTATGCGACCTTATTTTGAAGTTAACAAAAGGCCTACAAAACCGGTTCAAAATCCAGGTGGAACAAGCTCTCATTCATGTGTGAAATTACCAGACAAACCTTGGTTCAATGTAGAACTAAAAGAAAAGTATAGGATATATCGCTCAGCACTCACCCGTTTTAATAATAAGAAAAACAGAGAAAACCATTTGAATTTAACCGAGGCAAAAAGAAATTACAAGCATTCTGAAGCAAAACTTAGACGCCAGTACTTACGGAAAGAAGGCGATTTATTGGATCATCTCCGGAAAGATAACCCAAAAATATTTTATAAGCATTTTCGAAAAAGAAAACAAATTCATACATCAATTGATTTGGAAATATTCCAAAGGCATTTCAAAGATTTATCAACATCTTCTATCAATATGGATAACGAATCCCCCGTGGACACAGGAAATACCGTGTTTGAAGAATTAGATACTGAAATCACTGAAAAAGAAATATCGGACGCTATAGATTGTCTTAAACGAGAAAAATCTCATGGCCTTGATTATATTTTGAATGAATACTTTATAGAATTCAAGGATATTTTTTTACCATGTTTGCATATTATTTTTAATCGTGTATTAACATCTGGTTATTTTCCAACACAATGGTCTGATGCAATTATTGTGCCAGTTTTTAAGAAGGGTAACCCAGACGATCCCAATAATTATCGAGGTATAAGTCTTATTAGTTGCTTTTGTAAATTGTTCACCTCAATACTGATTAGAAGGCTTATATTATGGGCATCATCTAATAGTGTTATTACAGATGCACAGTTTGGTTTTCAACCTATGTTAGGTACTACAGAAGCAATATTTGCTCTACATTGTCTTGTATCAAAAGCAATCCAAACTAAAAAACGGTTTTATTGTTGTTTTGTTGATTATAAGAAGGCTTTTGACTCCATCATAAGGGAAAAATTATATAGAAAACTGAAGTATTATGGTATACAAGGGAAACTTCTTACAATTATTCGTTCCATGTATTCTAGAATTAGAAGCTGTGTAAAATCCTCTGATCGTATATCTAATTTTTTTGAAAGTCATGTTGTTCTTTTACAAGGGGAAGTTTTATCGCCCATGCTGTTTGTATTATATGTTAATGATCTTGAGAATGAGTTCATAAAGCAGGGTAACACGCCTACTGATTTGCAGCTATTAAGCCTTTATCTTTTAATGTATGCAGATGATATGGTATTGTTTTCAGAATCAATTGATGAATTACAGAGCATGTTAAATACACTAGAAATATATACGCACGAGTGGGGTCTAGATGTAAATGTATCAAAAACTAAAGTTGTTGTTTTTAGAAATGGTGGGAAAGTCCGCGCAAATGAAAAATGGACTTATAATGGTGAAAATATAGAAATAGTGGACCAGTTTGTCTATTTAGGCATTGTGTTTAACCATAACTGTAAATTCCTTAATGCCCAAAAACAATTAGCGGCACAAAGTCGCAAGGCTATGTTCGCTCTTAAATCAACAATGAAGCAGCTTTACTTAAATCATTGTACTTTGTTTTCTATTTTTGATACCTATGTGTGTAGTATCTTAAACTATGGATGTGAAGTTTGGGGATCCCACAAAGGCCAAGACATTGAAAAGGTTCATCTTGAGTTTATACGATATGTACTCGGTGTTCGTAAAACTACAAACACGTCCATGTTGTACTTTGAGACAGGCCGTCTACCCATGTACCTTATTCGTATTTATCGAATGTTTAAATTCTGGTTTAAATTATTACAGTCTGAAAATTGTATATTAAGAGCTGCTTATGATTGGTCTTATTGTAGTTGTGAAAATGATAAGCAAAATTATCAAAGTTGGGCAAAATTTATCAAGGAGCAATTACATTGTTTGGGCCTTGGGTATATGTGGAACGACCAAAGGAATCTGAATAGTCGGATCTGTCTGCCAATCATTCGTCAAAGACTTAATGATCACTTTATACAGACCCTATATAGCAAAATGCAAATAGAATCAAAATGTTATATTTATAAACATTTAATTGACAATTTTTGCTTGCAATATTATTTAGAAAAATCGATACCAAAGGTGTACAAAAAATGTATTTCTAAAATGAGGTTGTCTTCGCATAATCTGTTTATTGAAACTGGTTGGCATAAAAATATAACAATTAAGAGACAAAAGATTCTGTAAAATATGTACTACAGAAATTGAAGATGAATACCATTTTTTACTTGTTTGCCCAATTTACTCAACATTGCGGACAAAGTTTTTGAAAAAATATTATTGGTATAGGCCATCTATGTACAAATTAATACAGTTGCTAAGTGTGAATAATGTAAAAGAACTATGTAGTTTAGGGAAGTTTATCTATAAAGCCCTCGCGCTTAGAAATGATTTAATAATGTAATGGTGTGTCATTTGCTGATTTGTTACTCCTATATTATTATATGATTGATATGATTATATCTGCTTTATTACATGTCATTCTCCATATGAACTGTAAAGACTGTTAAAATGAGTTTATATGTATATATGTGCATGTTTCATAAGGGTTTACAAGACTGACCAGCCATTATTTCCTTTACTTCTTTTGTTTATATTGTATAAATGCTAAAAGACGTATGTCTTTTGCAATAAAAGAATTGATTGAATTGAACTGAATTATTTAGAAAAGTGCTGAGAGGTGATTGTTTATTCCACATTTTAACATTATTTAATTCAGTGCATATATTATGTAAATGTAGGAAGTAGGGCTGGGCAAAAATATCGATATTTTGGTATATAACATTTTTGAATACGTTTTTCTATTATATCACAAATGTAATAAGTTTCGCTATAAACCCTGAAAAATGCCGAGTCACACTGGAAACAGTTATGTCCGGCCGGAAACAGTTATGTCAACCCTCGCCGGAAACAGTTATGTCACTATTTCGATCACGTTCGCGTGTTTTTACGTTACGCATTTTTGCTCGGGTTCGAGATGTTATGACGTCGGTTGCTAAGCAAAAGTAAACAACACAGCGTATTTCTTAACGTCAAGAAGGCATTTTTGGATTATTTGTGTATATTTTGACGATTTTGAATGATTTTAAATTTTTTTAATTCTAAAAATGTCATATAACATATACCACATGGCTTCTCGGGCGACTATACCAGAATATTTGCCCCTCGGTGACAGGAAAGCCCTGGAGTGTTATGTCACCCTCTGCCTTCGGCATCGGGTGACATAACACTCCAGGGCTTTCCTGTCACCTCGGGCAAATATTCTGGTATGTCACCCTCGAAGCCATGTGATATATGTATAATACTGCAATAGAAAGTTATCGATAGGCCTGAATTTAGCAAGAGTAACTTCCCAGTGGCCGCCATACTGGAGGTCCAAATGCTCATATTCCTTCATTCCTCAACCAATTTTAAATATTAATATTTGTAAATTTGAAATAGAAATCATTTTTTCTAAAATACATAAATTTTTGAAAGCCTCTTTTATTTAAAAAAAAATATTTAATAAAGATTTTCCTCCAAATATTTCTGCTATAATTTCTTAAACTTGAGAAGACAAAGAGGAAAACTCACCTAGTCGACCTCCAATATGGCGGCCAACGGGAGGTAACTTTTGCTAAATTTAAGCCCATTGAAAACTATCTATACAGTGACAAAAAGTATCATATTGCAGAAAGTTTTTGCAATATTGATCAGAGTTCTAAAAATCTTTTTTTCCACTGTCAGTCATTTGAACTGATGGCAATGTGAAGTTTGTCAGTCCAGACTGATTTCTATCAGTCCAAAATAAAATTCAATAAAAAGAGGAAAATGGTATGTGAATTTTATTATCAATACATTTGCACCCTGTGTCAATACACACAGCACACTTCATGCTGATTTGATCATCGTATAACAATTTTTTGTTGAAATCTCATGGTTGGTCGATTTTCTTAATTCTTAAGTTTTCAATCTAGTTTTCACCTGGCTAACCTTAGCGCCGTCAAGAAAACTTGTTTTAACAGTTAATCAATCAGTGTTTGGTACTTGCGTTCATCAAAGAAGATATTACTAGATACTGAAAAGCGTTAAACGGATTATAATTGGTCATTTATAGAGAATTTGTACGAAATTAAGACGGATTTTTGCAAGTTGCTCTCTTATCATCTACTGGTCATTTGGACTGACACAGAACATAATTACAAAATTAAGACGGATTTTTGCAAGTTGCTCTCTTATCATCTACTGGTCATTTGGACTGACACAGAACATAATTAAAGTTATCGAACCTTGGTTGTTTTTATCGGTCCTGCCGGTAGGACCAAAAGATTTCAAGAACTCTCATTGATATATCAGCAACATGATATCACTAATAAATTCTATGATTAAATATTAATTAAAAAAATTGTCAGAAAGGTGTGTGAGTAAGCAAAACATTAAGACAGAAGCTGTTGTATCACAGTGATCTTCCAGAATAAAACTGTTATTAAATCAACTTGATTCTATTCCCCTTTGCTTTTGTATCAAAGTTTTGTAAATTTTACATGTAAATTGAAGTTAATTTAAAGAGAAAATGCCATATTTTTCACATTTAAAGTATTGCAGTACATATCGCAATACAGATTAAAATATTGCAACATATCGATATCGCAATACAAAATCTCTGGCCAATACCCAGCCCTTGTAGGAAGTTAATCAAAAGACGGCCAAGTGAATTTGAAATATGAGGGTTGCTGTCAGCACTTTTCATGTTCAGGAATTTGTCTCAAAGGAATCACCCACAAAAAAAAATCTGTATATAAGAATTTAATTTTTTTTTTCAGACTCTGGTTGCTATGAACTCACAAAGAAGCCAACAACAGAAAACCCTACAACAAAGACTCCTTTTACCTCTGACACAACAGCATTTACAGCGACAGTGTCTGTATTTGAAGGGTATGTTTAGATCCTGTATGAATGTAATACTTTTATTCCTTGCCATGAATATAGTGTTTGTCGTGTCCGTCTTCCGTCCTTCTGCCTAGCTGTCTGTACGTCCATCCATCTGATATGCTTTGAAGTACCCATTTCTTATCAGCAACTTCTCCTCTTCCACTGATTTGTTAAATAGTGCCAAAGTGTACCTTCTATTTTATTTTTTGATTTGACACAATTTTCGGCTCCCATAGCATATCATGGATACTGCCATTTTTAGGTCACCTGAGTAACTCAGGTGTCCTATTGCTATCCGTTTTCGTCCGTCGTCGTGTGTCGTGCGTCGTGTGTTAACATTTGAACATTTTCAGCTTCTTCTGTGAAACCACTGAACAAATTTCAACCAAATTTGGTATACAGCATCTATGGGTGAAGGGGAACAAAAATTGTGAATTTCATGGTCCCTGCCCCCCTGGGGCCTGGGGGGTGGGGCAAAAACCACTCAAATTATTGAAATCTTTAAAAATCTTCTTCTTTACTCCTGGACATCAAGCAGGCAAACTGTTGTTATGAATGTAATGAGCATTGAGTCCTCAACTTAAATTGTGAAATTCATGGCCCCAGGGTCAGGGGTTCTAGTGCTAGGGCGGGGCTATATAGATTATATAGTGAAAATGCATGATTTCTTTGAAAATCTTCTTCTCTGCTCCTAAGTATTAAATAAACTAACCAAGCACATAGTTATGATGAGCAAGAGTGCCTCTTCCAAAATTTTGAATTTTATGACCCCAGGGTCAGGGGTTCTGGTGTTAGGGAGGGGCTCTATTGGTTATATAGTGAAAATGCATAAATTCTTTGAAAATCTTCTTCTCTACTTTTGGGTATTAAATA
Source organism: Saccostrea cuccullata (assembly GCF_032062105.1). Taxonomy (NCBI): domain Eukaryota; kingdom Metazoa; phylum Mollusca; class Bivalvia; order Ostreida; family Ostreidae; genus Saccostrea; species Saccostrea cuccullata. The sequence continues at coordinate 19,899 of NW_026932475.1, read as the reverse complement.
AACTAACTAAGCACATAGTTATGATGAGCAAGAGTGCCTTTTCCAAAATTGTGAATTTTATGACCCCAGGGTCAGGGGTTCTGGTGTTAAGGCGGGGCATTTTTGGTTATATAGTGAAAATGCATTTATTCTTTGAAAATCTTCTTCTCTTCTTCTGGGTATTAGATAAACTAACTAAGTACCTAGTTATGATGAGCAAGAGTGCCTCTTACAAAATTGTGAATTTTATGACCCCAGGGTCAGGGGTTCTGGTGTTATGGTGGGGGCCTATTGATTATATAGTGAAAATACATTTATTCTTTGGAAATCTTCTTCTCTGCTCCTGGTTATTAAATAAACTAACCAAGCACATAGTTATGATGAGCAAGAGTGCCTCTTTCAAAATTGTGAATTTTGTGACCCCAGGGTCAGGGGTTTTTGTGTTGGGGGGGGGGCTCTATTGATCATATAGTGAAAATGCATATTATTCTTTGAAAGTCTTCTTCTCTGCTTCTGGGTATTAAATAAACTATGTAATTAAATAGCTATGTTGATCAAGAGTGCCTCTTTCATAATTGTGAATTTTATGACCCCAGGGTCAGGGGTTCTGATGTTAGGGCGGGGCTCTTTTTGTTATATAGTGAAAATGCATTTATTCTTTGAAATTCTTTCCTTTGCTCCTGTGTCTATGCCTATGATCCAAATATATATATTTATGATGAAAAAAGGTGCACCTAGCAAATGGTTATTTTTTATGCCCCCGCCCCTTCCCTGGGTCGGGGTGAGGGGGGGGGGGGTACAAAGTCTGAAAATAAATTAATGCTTTGAAATTTGCTCTTTGGTGTTAATCAACTATTTTATGATAAAATTTGCAAAACTTTGAAATAAGTGGCCCCAGGATCAGTGGTTCCTTTGGGATGAGGTGTACAACTGGTTGTAAAGTGGAAGTGCATTTTCTCTTAATTGTACTCTGATCTACCTCTGGGTATTAAGTAAATAGAGTTAGCATGCTAAGTCTAAATTATTATAAGCAATGGTACCTATTTCAAAATTGTGAATTGCGAATTCCATTGCCTCTAGTTTAAAACATGAACCAAATTTAATTGTTTGAAAGTTGTTGCACAATACTCAGGTGACCTATAAGGCCCGTGGGCCTCTTGTTTCTAATATTGAAGGGTTTATCCATCTCTTATATGTCATTCCTCCTATACCACTGAATATGATTAAATATACTTTCACAGATTCTATATTACAGTGTGCCATTGTAAGCAATTAATTCAACTTTTCTAAGGCATGTTGATGGATAATGTATGTGACATATATATTTTTTTAATTTAGTGTTAAATCAATTCAGTTGAATGGAAACAGCAAGGGTATTTGGTCAATTTGTTGGGTTATTCATAACTGGTAAAATGAGTACCTATGTTAAACTGTAAAATAAATTTTTTCAGAGACCAGCTGAACTTTCATGAAACAATATTAAATTCAAAAAAAATTTGAACTACTTTAACAAAAAAAATTAGACTTTAAAAAATGCCTCGTAAAATAATAGCCTTTAATAAAGCACCACCATAAAAGGTTCATCATTTGGAACTGGTCAAATATCTGTAATAGCCACATTACTGACATATGAAATCTTTTGCAAATCTTTATATTTAAACTGTGCTTATTACTTTTTGTTTTGATTTGATTTTTTAGGTCAGAAGTAAATTCAGAAGATAAAGAACGCATTGTTTTCATCATGATAGGAATTCTTGTCGTCGTCCTTCTGTTAATAGTACTTGCTGTTATTATGTACAGACGATTTAGACAAAAAAGAGAACTTCAAGGTGAATATTATATATTTATTGACTGGGTTCGAGGGCAAGATGCATTTTGTCAGACCCAAGAGCCAAACCGTCAGCCTGAGGACTAAATCAGAAAGTTTGGTTTGAGGGTCAACAAAAGGCATTTTGCCTAAGAACATATTCAATAAATGTTTTTTAATACCTTTATATACAATTTTTTTTTGACAAACATGTATTTTGCACTATCCATGGTGATGTTACCTCAGGTCTATTCCTGTTGAACACTAACAAATGCTAATGAGATTAAGCTTTGCCCATTCTGTAACATAAGTGGTCCAACATCTCATTGATTGGTCCAAAATCTCACTCAGTAGTCAAACATCATTTTTTTCATGCCTGCTTAGCAAAACATTAATTTTAGCCTTTTATCATATTGATTTGTATGTCAAAAAATCTTTAAAGGTAAAACAAACTCTGTTACTCTGACAGTTTAATTTTAAGAATTTGAATTGCTGAATCGAGCTGTGTGTAGTGACAATTACATAGTGTGAGTTTTGGACATGACAATATGTCAAAAGGATTGGACACAAGTTCCAAAAACTTAATCTTCTCCCAATTTCGTGTATACATGTATTTGGATGAAGAACATACTTGAAAGCTTGTGGCAATTCTGTTTAATCTAAAAAAAATTCTTCACATATTTATAAGACTTGTATTTAATAATTGAATTATTAACAATTTTTCTTAGATTCAAGAAGACAATCTTACTAACTGATAAGTGGTATCAGTTACAGATTAGATTTGTTTGTTTTTCATTAGAGGCAAAATAAGGTCAATGTCATAATCTTTCGAAACTTTTATTTTCATTTTATTTTTATGCAAGCTTTAAACAAAAACAAAGCACAAATAGTTATATTTTTTCAGATGCAAAAAAGACACATACCACACCCAGCACACCAAAAAAACTCCTTGATGTTACCTGACAAAATCTTTTTCTCAACATAGGGCCATGCATTTATTTCATTACATTTCTTAAGTCCCTTTAATCAGCCATCAACGATGTGCACAGACTATTCAGGTTTCATACGTAATATTTAACAATTCCTGTCAAAGATCCCGCAAATCATTAAACCTCTTTCTGTGTAAAAAAAAAAAAAACTATGTTATTTACGGAAATACGACAAGGTTGTGTTACGAAATTAATCTTTTACACCTCTACAATCTTGGAATGTTTGTTTTCTTTCACACTTATCATCCTGTAAACTGTTTTCTTCTGACAAAATTCTTTTGAATACTAAAGAACAGCTTCTTTTTCGACGTTTTCCTGATTATTTACAGAATTTATGGGTCTCTGTTGGTGTATTTTGGATGTCTACGCAGAATTTTATGAGTGCTCTCTGCTCCATCCTTTTCAAGCAAACAACAATCCTGTCTTAATAGATTCTAACCTCCATTTCTCAGCCATTTTTAAATTTGAACATTCAAATTTTGCAAGTTTAATTTAATGTTATAACTTTTGTCAGCCTAATAATATAAAAGCAATCCAAATTTCTACATGCAGAATTTTACAAAATACAAACAAATTTTTGAATGATAAATAAATTTTTATTTAAATTCTGGGGTGCTCCGGGTTACCGTCATAATCCTAATAATGAAGCCAAAATTGTAATTATACATTTGAAATTGAATATAATTTTACATTTGGTAATTCAAATTGAGCAAAGGATTTTAAATATGCTGATAATGAATATCAATGACACACCTTTCATTTTTATTTAAGGACATCCCTGAGCTCATAAATAAACTAAAATGGATAATTTCTAATTTCTTAAATTTTTTGAATATGTTTATTATTTTTATATATTATTTTGTAAAATCAAATTCTTCCTTATATTCACATATGGTAAAGTAGGTATATCAGATAAAAAATTTTACAAAAACAATACATTTTGACCATTTACCAAGAGACAATTTTTTTGTATAAAGTTTTCGCTCAAATCTGTACAGAAGCATGGAATTTGATGTAATGCATACAAAATAAACTCATGAACAGTAAAACTAATTCAGAACAAACATGGATCATATATTGCAAATTTGAGGATATCGCAAAGTTAAATAGAATACACAGATTGTAAATTTTATGACAGAATGATAAAATGATCTACTTGATTGATATAGCAAACTAATTTTATAGGTCCAAGTTACTTCTTTATAACTAATGTTTATACTGTTTGAATTACATGTAAATTCAATCAGGCACAACTAAGTATTATTTAGTTTGTGATGTGATGAATAGTTAGCCATTAATGCTATTAACCATTAATGCTATGTTTGTGCTTGTTTAAACATACAAATTTTTCACGTTCAAAGGTCTTCAACCACTTGCACTTGATAATATTACAAGTTCTGATGAGGAAAGCAATCAGAGGAGAGCTATTGAGGAGGGAACTTCTGAAGGTATTGTAAAAAAAAAAAAAATCCTCATCAGCGAAGGCTCAGTAGAGCTTTTCTGATCACAGATTGTACATGTATTGTCAAGTTGTCTAGCTGTCCTTCTGTCTGTAAATTTTTTACATTTTCAACTTTTGATCACAAAATAATCAACAATGGAAGGATGGGCCACAATAAATTATCAAAATTTTACAAAGTAATTAATATACAGGACAATCTTATTTGAATGTGTCTTAAGCTTCCAAATGAGTGCAAGAAAGGGTTTTAAAAAACACTTGTACAACTTTGAAGGAAAAATGAAGAATAATTTGCTTTTATACAGAATTGATTTTAACAAGAGATATTCTTTTCATGTTTTAAGCATTTCTTTTCAGAGAGAAAAAATTTAGTACCATCTGGAAAACATGCTCATGCTGGTGTGTATGAATCTTTTTTAACAAAGCTTTAATCTTTACTTTAGCATTTTTTATCACTAGTACAAATTGAAATTCAATCAGTACCAGTTATTTTAGCTTGTAGCTTGTGAGCTTTTCTGATCAAATTTTGTTTGTTATCTGTTGTTGTTGGTCTTATCATTGTAAACTTTTCATTTTCTCATCTTCTTCCCCAGATTAACTGGACAAATTCAACCAAAATTTTCATCCTCAGATGGTGTAGACTCTAGTTTGTTCAAATTTTGATCCCTGGGGATAAGGAGGGGAAATTTATGCAATCATATAAAAATTAACAGGAAAAATCCTCTCAAGAACAGCTAATCTAGGATTTTTTCATATTTATACATGTAACTCTTATTTTAGGGTTATTTTATACCACAAATGGGATCAAATACTTAAATAAGAAATGTATTTGGTTAAGTTGTAAAAATTAATTACATGTATATTCTCATGCTCAGGAGGGCCACTGATTGGTCATACTGTATTAATAATTATAATATGCAAGTATTCATTGATATTGAAAATGTATTACAAGAAATGAAAAATTGGATTACAAAAGGAGATTCGATCAAGTCTGGAATTAAAGAACAGTCTCAAAAAAATTTCCTTCCAGACAACAATCCTTAATTAATTATTGATATTTATGATTAAATTTGTTTATAGCGTTTGCACCGATACATACATCAGGCAAATTTTTATGTGAAACATTCCCAGAATTCCTTTACTCCCCAATGTCATTTGTGCAAATAAATAAATAAATTAAATAAATTTTAACGTAAAGCATTATAAGGCTTTCAGTTTGTAGATATCTTCCAAAGAAACAAAAAATTACTCTGCAATGTTTTTTCAACCAAAATTGCATTGGTTCTATAGTTTCAACCGGACACTCAGCTTTCTCCATAAGCTCGCTTGGCTTGATGTTTTAAGTGGCTGATCAATTTTCAAGTGTTTTTGATGGAACAACAGCGTTCAAGGGTCAGACCATTAAACATAATATTTTTAGCCCTAGAAAATAGGAGTATCAACTTTAACAGGGGAACTAAAACTTACTCAAAACAATAGGACCATGCTTTTAATATTACAAAGAAATCACCTTAAGTTGTGCAGATTTCATTATGATCAAGTGGATGAGACTGCAATAGGGTATAAACGTTTTACAAACTTGATTTGACTCACAACTTGAAATTGTTTGAAACTTGGGATATTTGTTATCTGACCTCTTCAATGAAAACCAATTGGGAAAGCATTCGACTAAAGTCTGAAAAGAATGATATACCAATTTTATTTACAATTCAAATATTTTTTTTTTGTAATTTTCTTTGCAAGTTAGAACACTGAATGTTACCAAAATGAAATATTTAAACTTATTATACTCGGTTGAATGTTAAGTCCCATGGGCCTTTTATCTTGGTATTGAGTTAGTACATGTCATACTTGATAAATTTAAATGTTTGATTATGTAGTTGCTGTTCTTGGAATACTTCTTTTATAATGAATTTTTAATATGGTAATTAATCTGTAGAGCACCCATTTCATAATTTGGAGGTTGTGAGTTTTAATCTAGATTATGACTGACAAAAAAAATAAGTTAGCATGTGTTCCTTTGCTATGTGCTTTGCACTTTGAAGTGAAAGTTTCAGGTCCTTCAGATGAAACCTAGACCCTTTGTCACAGCAGACATTGGTACATTATAATTAAAGATCCACATTGTCCAATGGTGTTGCATTAAGGTCAAAATTTTACACCTTTTCTCAGTATATGGTGTTGTCTCTATATAAGTGAAAAATTCACATACGAAAGTAAAACAACAGACAAACAATCAATCTTTTATACATGTATTCATGGGATCATAGGTCTTTATAGATGTACAATTCATTGGGTTTTTTTGCTGATTTTTTAATGACATTTTATGCTGTTATATTTTATTTAAATTTCAGAAAAAGAAAATAAAATTGAAAAAGTTGATGAAGAAGAGGCAGGTTTGTAGACTAAATTTGTATTCAATAAATGTCTTTCCTTTTGTTTTGATTGAATTGATCCTTTTACAATTTGCAATGAAATATTTATAATTCATCTTACTCCTTAATTTTTTGTCTATGTTAGTCTTTTTCTTCAAAAGATTTTGAAATTTTATCTCATAAATTGCATAGTTTCTCACTTATTACATGTATGTCACCTGAATTGGTTACTAATAGTTGATTTTTTTCTTCAATTTTTTGTTTGAAATATTTCTCATACAACTTTTGAAAAATTTTAAGCATTTTCAGTTTCGTCTTTATAAGGACCGAAACCATATAAATCAGTATTAAAATATTGCTCTTAATACACCTATAAAATGTAGATAAAAAGAATATTAAAATTTATGAATTCTATAGTCATAAAACATTGCCTTCTGGGACCTAAGGGGTGAGAACATTCCTATAAGAAATAGTTAAATCTTTGAAAATCATATATTTTTTGTCATTGAAATGTTGGAGGGATTTAAAAAAAAAAGAGCACTGTTTCCTTGACAAATGAAAATCATGGTTAATCATGATGTTTAGCTAAACCAAGCTAAACTCCAAAGGCCCATATACATGTACCTACGTATTTGCCACTCATTAACAAGACATTAGTGTAAGAAATTATTTTATGAAAGTAGAAAAATATTTTTTTTATTTCAGTTATTCTGATAAAGCCAGATAAAGAAGAAACTGGGGTAAGTGCTAAAAACACATTTAATAGCACTTTTAGATCAAAAAACCGATTGGTTGAAATTGTTTTATTTTTTGCTCATCTAAATGAATGAACTAGGTTCACTTTATGCTTAAAATGGCTCTCTATTAAAATATTCATTTATTCACTCACACACTATATTCCATTCTCAACCTCAAAATTAAGTAGAGATCTATTGCTTTCAGTATGTATGGCAAAGTTTCTTTTAAATCAGGGAACAAAGATGTCATCTCATATTAGAAGAATGTTTTTTTGATTGCTTTGTACTATGCAGGATTTGTCTTGTCTCGTTTATAGGAAAATGACTGTGAAACACTAGTGAATATGCTTAGTGACAGACTAGAAAGATTAGGAATTCTTCAATCTGAACATAGCAGTGAAGACAATAGTGAAAACAACAGTGAATATGAAAAAAAGATGAATATGGTTGCAAGTAAAATATATGAAGACTCGTCAGGCTTTTCGGATGAAAACTATGCAACAATTCATGAGCACATAATTCAGTTGGAGTCCCTTGAGAGGTATTTCAAAAGACCAAAAATGAAAGAAAATGTATATTTACCACCAGAATGAAAATTTTGCAAAAATTTCCGAGCAACTTAAGTGACAATTTGTGTTATCCCTTAATGTTGTCATGTTATCCTTCTGTTATACTATCATTCTATAATTCTAATTATTTTCAATTAGTTTTGGTGACTTTTTAGCTGATATCTGAGATAAAGGCTGAATTGAGCTGTTCAGTTTAAAGATGTGTCCATTGTCTGCCTTTTACATTTTTGTTGCTGTTATCTTCGAAAATTTTTAATAATTTCTTCATCTGAATTAGGACTTAGGACTACTACAACTTTGGCACACATTATCTTGAGGTACATGTAAAAGGATTCCCAAGATTTTTCAATAGAAATGACACACTCTCTTTTTCCAGGAAAAAAAAAAATTGGAAGTTGGATTGACTGTCTGAAAATCTACATAATATTTCTATTAATGGGTCAGAAAATGTCAAATTTATGTTGAAGTATCTTTGGCTAGTTAAGGTTTGTCAAATCATGACCCAGCTGGGATAGGGTGGGTTCTCAATTGGTGATCAAAATAGTACATAAAAAACCTGAGGGAAACATTTTTGCAATCTTCTTAGGGACATTGTAAAGAGATCTTTCTTTTTTGTTTTAAAGTTGATAAAGAAAATGATACAAATAAGTACATACAAAAAAAAAAATAATAAACTTAAAAAAAAAACAACATTAATTCTATGTCAAAAGAGATCTTTCTTTTTTGTTTTAAAGTTGATAAAGAAAATGATACAATAAAGTACATACAAAAAAATAATAAACTTGAAAAAAAAAATTAATTCTATGTCAATCCCTACAATTTCGCATACCAGCTTACTCGCAGTAAATGAATAAAAAAATGTAAACTCAGTTATAATAGGCTCAGAAACTTCACATTATTTCAATAAGACTTGAATCAATTCTGAGTCAATGAGAATCAGATGTTTAATCAAATTAATACTTGATCGAATTTGTCTCTAAAATATCCTGATAAAGCTCAATTATTACTTGTTATAAACAATATATTTGAAACAGAAAATTTTGTATTCTTAAAATGACTCAAAATTAGCGGCCCCTCCATGAAAAAAGTAATCTGAAGTTCTCTGGCACCACCGCATCAGGTTAAAAAGAAATGCTGCATTTACAAAAATTTCTTTACATGAAACTCAATTTTCTATTTTTCTTAGTTGAAAAAGAAAAAAAGTTATTCCCCTTTATGTTTTTAAATAGATAAACAATATAAGAGTGTTGATCCAAAGTTGAAGCAATTTCTTCATATTTTGTTTATTTATTGGTGAAAGTGGTTGAAAATTACAAATGAGAATACAAACAATTGTTTACTTTTTCAAATAATTTTATTTAAAATATATATAACAGTAACTCAATGGCAGTTGTTTGGAAATGTGGGTAAGACATTAATGCGTTTTTTATTATTTCAATTCTTATTACGTGAACTGAGAATGAAACCGTCCTTTGTGGTATATAAAACAAAAGCATGTCATTATTACGATTGCTTGATCTTTTTTATGCCAACCAAGTATTAATGAATTATATCCTATAAGATTAATTATAAACCATTGTGTGAGAGTGTAACGGATTTTACTTGACATTAAGTTAATTAGTTGATGAATTTTTGTTCATCTTTTTAGTTGTAAGACAATGTCAAATTTCGGTCAAGTCATGAGTTTTGTGAAAATCCTTAAATGCGTATATTATTGACATAGCTGCTGGGGGATGCATTTATTTACATGTACTGGTTATCCAGTGGCATCAAAAATTTGAGTAAAATAGAACATCCATATATGTTGACTAAAGGTGTGGCCACTTTTTGTAGGCTATGATTCAAGTGTGTATCTCCATAGACAAATAAAAAGTGTTAATGGATGTTGTCAGCTTACGTACTGTTCTTGACATTGTTACTGAAATTGTGTTATCATATGGAAGCATGGGGATTATTTTGAAATATGAGTTAAAAATGGAGAGAAGTTGATGCGAGAAGATACCCAGACTTTTCTTTAAAAAATGGAGGAAAGGGCAGCATTTTATAGACTTACAGATTCGAATTAGAAATTAAGACAAAATGCTTCTAAAACGTTATTTGACATATCTAACTTGACGTAGCGTCGAAGTCTCCCCTGGGTTTAACAACTATCCATTTTCAGAAAGCGTTTGTGACCTTATTGGTAATTGAAAAGTGGCGACATTTTCCAATATTGCTGCATTATAACTTTATATTATAGATATGCCTATTGTTTGATTTCAAATCTCGATAAAAATTTAGAAAAGAATTCTTCAATTTTTTTGATCAACCTTCGTATTTCTTGTTAATTTACGGTATTTTTAGGTCACCTAAGTAAACTCAGGTGTCCTATTGCTATATGTTTCCGTCTGTCGTCATGTGGTGTGCGTCTTGTGTTAACATTTGAACATTTTTAGCTTCTTCTTTGCAACCATTTCCACCAAATTTATAATAAAGCATTTATGGGTTAAGGGGAATCGATATTGTTAATATTATGGTCCCTGCCCCTCCATCCTCCCCCCTGAGTGGTGCACGTGGGACCAAAACCATTAAAACTAATGAAATCTGAAGAAATCTTCTTCTTGACTCCTGGACATCAAGCAGTCAAACTGTTAGCATGAATGTAATAGCCATTACCAAAATTGTGAAGTTCAAGGCCCCGGGGTCAGGGGTTCCAGTGCTAGGGCGGGGCTTTAGTGATGATATAGTAAAAAATGCATTATTTCTTTAAAAATCTTCTCTGCTCCTATGTTTTAAATAAACTAACTAATTACATAGTTATGATGAGAAAATATGCCTCTCCCAAAATTGTGAATTTTATGGCCCCAGGGTCGGGATTTCTGGTGTTAAGACGGGCCTATTTAATGATTATATATAGAAAATGCAGAAATTCTTTAAAATCTTCTTCTCTGCTCCTTGGTATTAAACAAACTAACTAAGTGGAAAGTTATCATGAGGAAAAAATGCTTCCTTAAAAAAAAATTTGATTTTTATGACCCCGGGGTCAGGGGTTCTAGTGCTAGGATGGGGCTCTATAGATTTTATAGTGAAAAATCCATTATTTCGTAAAAAATCTTCTCTGCTCCTGGGTATAAAACAAATTAACTCACTTTAGTTATGATGAGGAAGAAAGCCTCTTCCAAAATTGTGAATTTTTTGGCCCCAGGGTGAGGGGTCTGGTGTTAGGGTGAAGCTCTAATGATTATATATTCTTCTCTGTTCCTGGATATTAAACAAACTAACTAAGCACATAGTTATGATGGGGAAAAATGCCTCTTACAAAATTGTGAATTTTATGGTCCTAGGGTCAGGAGTTCTGGTTTTAGGGCGGGGCTCTTTTGATTGTATAGTGAAAATGCATTATTTTTTTTAACTCTTTTTCTTTGCTCCTGGGTATTAAATTAACTAAGTATATAGTTATGGTGAAGAAGAATACTTATTCTAATATTGTGAATTTCATGGTCCCGGGTTCAGGGGCTCAGGTGTTAAGGCTAGGCTCTATTGATTATATAGTGAAGATACATTAAATCTTTGAAATTTTCATCTCTCCTGGGTATTAAGTAGATGAACTATCTATATAGCTATAATGAGCAAGGGCCATTCTTCCTTGATTGTTAATTTCAAGCCCCCTGGGTCAAAAATGGGAGGGGGACTCTACTTTTACACTGAAAATTATTTACCGTATAATCCCTATTAACCACCTCGGGTGCTTAGAGAATTACAAATATGGGGCGGTTATTTTGGTATTCTCTTTATTCTCTCTATTTAATGTAATTTTTTTTATTTCAAAAATTAAAGAGCCACTAAAATAAACTCTAACTTTACTTTTAAGTGAAGATAGTCCACCTAAATTAAACTATATGATTCATTTTCCACCGAGAAATTGGATAATAGACAAGTTACTTTTTCACTTTCTTCAAATTTTGGAATAACTTTGATACGATTCTAGATTATTTTAACCACTGTACTGGGCGCTTATAGGGGCAGGTACGATTAATACGGTAAATGATTGAAATCTGTTCCTTGATATTTATAAAAACATTTTTGAGAAGTAAGGGTGCTCTTTCCAAAATTTTGAAAGGTCAGAGGTTCATATGTGGTAGTGGCACTACTGATTACTTCTTGATATTACTGGTTAGTCAAAATCCATTTTTTGTTCCCCTGCTCTGTCCATGAGTTTTAAGTAACCAAAGTAAGCATGCTAAGTGTTTACATGTAGTTATGATAAACAATAGTGCCTCTTTCAAATTTGTGAATGCCATGACGTCTTGTTTAATATATGAACCAAATTCAATTATTGGAAAGTAGTTGCATGATGCTCAGGTGACCTATAAGGCCCATGGGCCTCTTGTATGCATTAAGTTTCAAATAAATGACGATTGTTTGAAAGAACAAAGTTTTAGATTTATTACAAATAATGGTTAATGTATACAAAGAGAACAAAAAATTAAAGTAAGTTATCATTTTTGTTAAATGTCTGGCACGAAGTTACATGTAGGTATAACACCTGCTTTGAAAAAAATCCCTGCTGATTTTTTTTGTTCATAAATTTTTAAAATTACACACAATTTATAAATCACTTATGCTATGGAAATCTCACAACTTGTTCACTTGCCGTTTTCACCAATCAAGGAATTTCTAGTTCCTGCAACATTCCGTAATCACGTTCCAGGTATCCTAATCCTTTATGCAGCATCGACATAAGTATGACACATCTGGCCCTCCAACCAACTTTCATCACTTAACCTCATGGTATATAACAATCGTCAACTGACCCTAAGCTCGTCTTCTATGTTCATCATAGTCTCACAACACTTTACGCACTCTCATGAACGTCTTACAAAAACCTCAGTTAAAACTAAAACCTGAATTTTATAACAACTACGACAAGCAACAATGATAGTTGAATATACATTAGTTAAACACTCGTACTCTTACATGTACTGGTTTGATCAAATTAACATGCTCATGACAAAATAATCTACATAGACACATTAAATGGCTACCCATCAACTTCGTTGGTATATTGCGAAAGAATTTTTGCTACATGTATTAATAATGTAGGGTGATACAGCAAATGTAGAACACCTCCTTGAGGTCAACGCTATTTGAAACCAAACTAGATCTGACCACTTTGAGAAATCCAGCCTCTTTATATACCAATAATTAAACAGTCTCTACAGTAAGGAAACCCATTATAATAAAAAGAAGTGATGAACATTATTTAAAAGAATAATAAACTTTAACATGAACACAAAACCAATGATGAGTGATTTTTTCTATGAAAACGTCCACATTAGACAATACATGTAATTTTTTCCTATCAAGACCCTGGGTGTTTTGCAGGACCAATTTGGACGATACAAGTTTCACAAAAGTATAAACTAGGGAAACGATTAAAATATTCACAGGAAAAGCAAAACTTAGATCAGACAAATTTAAACAAGTTGCAAATAGGGCCCTTACATAAGGCAACTAAACATTAATCAATGTGCAATATCCAATTTTACTCTTTGCCCAGACGTTGCTTTAAGATCTCGCACTATTGCGCATTGCGTCGCTAGGCTGTAATGAGCTTATTATCATTAATATCTTTTTTTAAATTCAATAATGAATTTTCAATTTACGCTTTTCTAGTCTTTAACTGAAAGATTTTAATATCATAAGTCAGAAAATGATTGATATAGTCAATCAGGAAAAGGCAGCAGTATGGCAATTATATATATATTATTGTCTTTTGTTATGTTATTAATACTAATTTAAATAAGAGTGAATTTTATACATTTTTTGAAAAATAAGTTGAAGGTACAAGTGTATGGTTTTTTTTTGTTTTTGTTTGCTTTTTATCGTATACAGTACTGTTTGTTTGATCCAATATATTATTACCTTTTTCTTAATTACATGATTAAATACATGATTGGGTCATTATTACCACCCTGTATTACAATCAATAATATATTTTCACATTTTGATCACTAATGAAAGGTAATGGAATCTTCTTGTTTATCGTCATATGCATGTCGTTGGTGCACTATTGAACATGTTATCAATAGCTTTTTTGAAAGGGATAAGTCCAATTTGTATAGATTTGTAAAAAATATGCAATCTGATTATATCATTACCCATGTAACATCGTCTATTTATCAGGAACTGCTGTTGAATAGAAGTTGTGTACAAATAAAATAATCATGTAAGTATGAAACTATATAGTAAGTAACTCATAAAAAATGCTGTAGCAACAACAGAAAATCTTTTTTTCTCCCCCCCCCCCAAAAAAAAAGAAAAAAGAAAAAAAAAATACATATTTTCAAGTCTTAAATAGGCATAAAATCAATTTGCATTCACTCTTAATTCTTTTTTTACCAGCAATATGATCATGATGAGGTTTTGTAAAATAAAAAAACCTTTCCATTCCAAAGTAACATTGCATATATTAATCCCTTTAATTACCTTACTGGAACCCCACCCCTTATGTCTTTCATTTCGAGCTTCGTAATCTTTGATTGCCTTAAGCTTTTATGATACTCAATATGTGGAATAATTTTACATAGACATTTGACGTTTACTAAAAAGAAACAAATACTGAAAGAATGATTAGGTACAGGGGTAATATTGACGGTTCAGTACAAGTATATGAAGCATTTTTTTTTGGTTAACCCAATTTTGTGTTCCTACCAATATATAAAAGCATATGACGCTGTTTAATGAGTTTGAGTTTTGTTTGTTGTGTTCTATAGCTTACTAATTTCTAATTTCTAATGCCATATGTTGTAAATTAAAGTAAATGTGGTGTACAATTAAATAAATATTGTTAACTTTCTTTAACTTCTGTTATCTTTTGTTTATCAAAATGCTAAAAGGCAATGGGAACAATTTTTATAGTATCAATTATTTGAAATTAGTTATAAAAGTAATAATATTAATAAATTATCATTAATAATATATTATTATTTAAGAAATGAATTTAATAGCTACCCATTTTATACTGTATAATATGGGTAGCTATAAAATTCATTGCTTATAATTTAATTTTCAATCATTTGATGTAAGAAAAAAAGATGATTGTTTTAGCAAAACGACTTTAGTTTGTACAAAATTTGAATGTAACGTCAGGCGGATTGATACGTTTTTGACGTAAGCAACCCATTTTATACGATATGAAGCAAATTTTTTATCCAATCAAATACAGCGCTACAACCAGAATTAAATTATTATTAATTGTATACAGCTCCGAGTGTTTTTTTTTTTAGCTTAGTATGCATATTATTATCGCACAAACAAAGGTCACATTCTTCTTCTAAAAATGAACATTATGGAACTATAGTACGACGAAATTGCCCGTACATTTACTTTGCTCATTTGCCTTAATTGTCTTGGTTTTGTCGACATGTCGCGACGAATAAAAAGAAAAGAATGCTACAGCAAAGACATTTTTCGAGATAGGAAAATGAAACATTGTTTTTGTTTTTAAATAGCAAATTGTTAATACTGAATGGAAAATTCGCGTTCACCTTTACAGTTTCAAACTTTGTAATTTACATGGTATACATGTATCTCTCTTATTTTGCTAGATTTAAGAAGATAACTAATAAATTGCCAGCTTAATTGGAGACAGCAGTCGGATAAAGGGTTAATGTTTTGAGTTTTTACTGCATGAAATCTATAAAGATAAGGAACAGTTTTAAAACTCAAACGTCTTTTAAACAATTCAGAATTGAAACAGAGCAAACTCTGACCTAAAAAAGTGAAAGTGGGATCAGCTGCCATTGAGGAGACAACATCAACTGTCGATTAGTCTCACCCGCTGAGTGCTCTCTGTCACGATAAGGAAATAACGGAAAAATCTGTGGACAATTCAGGGTGTAAAAATGACTAACATGTAACAATATGAAAAACGTCAGTCTTTATTAGACTTAATGATATATATTTACTGATGTCATGTATGCACTAGTACTGTTTCTGTGTCTAGGAAAGGCAAAATAGACTGCTTTAAAAAGTAGGGATACTTTTAATTATAAATGGCTGCAATTGTCATGGAATCATAGAAAACATTGTTAATGTTATAATCTAACATCTAAGAGCTATTTTATATGTGAATTATGACTTAAGTTTAACGTGAAAAAAATGTTGCGCCGTTATTAACATTTACTTAGTTATAATGTATAGTAGTTAATTTGTCCGAAATTATGTGCACACGGGTTAAAAAGTAAGCCAATCTGTAACTAAAATTTATTGAAATCAGAATCTGTGAAAAAGAACAATGAAAGTAGAGCGAACAAATTCTTAACTTTGCTATTACCTTCTTTAACTCAATTAATTTCTGTTATTTCGTGGGTGCAAGTACGTTGTTGATTTCAGCTGTATTTTACATTAAATAAGCCTTTGATTATTCAGTAATCAGATACATGTAAAACATCATTGGAGTTTTATGATGAGATTTACTTTTACATTCGACAGTTGAATTTTTTAATCTAAGTAATAGGAGTTTCTCTCAGTCTGTTTAAATTGTGGAGGTTAGTCGTCGATTGTAAAAGTTTGTCTCTTCATAAAACCTCATTATCAGAATAAAAAAAAAATTACATATGGTATGTAATTATCAAAACATAAGATCACAGTCAATACCAAGCTAGAATTTCGTTCTTAGAAGTCGCGATAATTAAGGAAAACAATTGGCAATTTTGTTTTCAAAATACATGTACATTTATATATAGAAGTTTATATATTATATTTCATTAAAATTGAATTGCATAAATAAAACACTACAGCTAGGTCATTTAGATTCATATAGCTGATGGAACTTGTGTTTTTATTTCTTACTTGATGACAGCTATGTATAAAGATACTTAAATATAGACCAAACATTCGGTAAGCACTGGAGGGAGAAAAATCTAAGTTGCTTGAGAGGGAGTTGACGCATTTCTCACATGTTAGTATGGCAGATTAGATGAGATATATCAGATGCATGTAAATTATCAAATTGAGTTATTTAGGGTCAATAAATAAAACCATCTTTTACAACTATTTGCTCAATTATAATAATTCAGAAGTAAAAAAGGGATTCGAATGATAAAAGGATTAGTACAAGTGCTCCCTTTCTAAGGAAACGTTTCTTTAAAAACACTTAAGTTTCGAATATTTTAATAGTTAAAAAAACAAAGATCAAAATAAATTTTTAATAACCTTGATATCCATACAGAAAGTATCATTTCATTACTTATCATTAAAATGAAAGGAATTGTTATTGAGTAGGATATCAAGAAACACCAAGTATATAAGCTGAATATAATTATTATTACTTAGTTAAACATTAATAAAAAAACAAACAAAAACAAAAATATAACGGCCTTTATCTAAAATTTAAAATCAATCAGTTGAAAATATTATTTGAACGTTTTCATACATCGAGTTGTTTTCAGAAAATCCTGCATTTGTGTCAGGCATCTCACGAGTATTGAATGCATTATATTTCCGATCATAAATGCAAACAGCTACATAAGTCACAATCATAACCATGTCCACAAAACCAATCACTTTTATAAGAATGAAAATGATAGTGTTTATGCTGAAAGAATTTTCTGCTGGCACGTTGGTTGTATCATTTGTGTACGTGGATATACTTGTCAAGTTGGTGAGATTTTCTAATACTGTAGAGGTGACGATAGGTATCGTTGTTACTTCTTCTAAGGAAGAAAAAGCCCATATAGTATTGCTTTATCTATATTCGTATATTCCATTTTACTTGAACAATAAATTTACTAAAAAAGTTTTTCTATCAGAAATTAAATGCAAGACATTTTGAGAGGAATCAGATTCACATTTTTTTTTTGCTTTACATCTCTCAATCGGAGACATACCGCGTAAAACAACCCTAATGACAATTCATATTTACTTCAAAATGGTCTACCTGTTAACGTTGAAACAGCTGGGCAACCACGAGAAACATCACAGTCTTCTTCGGTACAATTACATTCTTTTTGACAATTTACTCCATAGTAAGGGTATGGACAGGACCAAGAACAGTTTAATCCACCATATCCCGGTAAGCATTCTAAGATATTAAATAATGATATTTTCTTACTTTTCTGAAGATAATCTCTTTGAACGAATTTTAATTACTATTATATCATTATCCTATAATGCCCACAAGTACTATAAAAATCTATGAATAAACAGTTTGATCATACACTCTAAAATAGTTTTACTTAGTAATTTATATTAACTTAAATTTGTGTATGTAAGTAATAACAAATTACTTAGTTTTTACTTACAGTTTACCACTAATTACTAGCTATTACTAAAATATTTAAAAATTGCTATATTTAATTTACTTAAAACAATAAATTATTTACTGCATCAAGGAGGATTCAGAACAGCTGCAGAACAAATTACTTAAATCTGGTAGTCTAATTACTATAAATAAATAAATATATATATATATATATATATATATATATATATATATATATCTGCTTTCTACATAAGGGGTACCAGACATAATATTCTGCCTTAAGGGGACATTTTGTATATTTTTTAATCTTTTACTTTGTGATGTTTTAAGCGCAAATTTATATATAACAAAGAACAATTTTGAGTTTTTCACAATGAAAATTAAGAAAACATTAGTTTTTAAAAATATATATAATTTGGTGTCCCCCTAATATTTAAAAACCATATTGTATGCCTTAAGGGGACATATGCAATATATATACATTAGGGAGACATATGCAATATATATACATTAGGGAGACATTTGCAACATATATACCTTAGGGAGACATATGCAATATATATGCATTAGGGAGACATTTGCAATATATACTCAGTATACCTTAGGGAGACATATGCAATATATATACATTAGGGAGACATTTGCAATATATATACCCTAAGGACACATATGCATTATATATACATTAGGGAGACATTTGCAATATATATACCTTAGGTAGACATATGCAATATATACCCTAAGGAGACGAATTCAATGTTTATACATCTTAAGTAGACCGTATATATTTACAAGTATGGATACATTCAACCTTAGGGAACCCAAGTTATTTTCTTATCAAAATAAACTGATAACGCCCAAAAATATCTTGCATTTTTAAATATTAAGATTTGTAGACGTTATGTATAGAAACAAATAATTCTTATACTATAAGATTTTATATTTACCAACGCCTCTCCATCCTCCACCTTTCTCTTTTTCTGGTAACATTCTTTTAACAGCATAACATGTAATATTATATAGTCTATTTATAGTCCCTATATAATCTATACAAAGCAAACAGTTCATAACACTACATATTCACCGGAATTTAGGCCGTATTCACCGGAGGGTCAATTCGCGTGCAACGGCATTGTGACGTCACAATCAAAATATCAAACAACGTTGTAAACAATGGATGCAACGGCCGCAGTGAGCTACGTATCTGAGCAGGAAAACGATTATTCAAACCTTTTTCAGGATTATTTTTTAACATCTGGACGTCTTACACATAGCCAAACTCGGAAAGGAAAACACGGAGGTTACAAACAGTAATCTGGAGATTTTTTTTATTTTCAACAATGGAAGATCGCAAATGAAAATGGTGTCGTCATACAGCCTTCAATGTCTTATCTATACAAATCCCGACTATATAATAAAACAATTATGGACTCTTTTGGTGTTGAATATGGTTTGTTATTCACCAGAAAAATATCCATATTGACCGAGGCTTCGCCTCGGTCAATATGGATATTTTTCTGGTGAATAACAAACCATATTCAACACCAAAAGAGTCCATAATTGTATAATATTTTTTGGCCTTGATCTATTGAAGTAGCAACCTATAGTAAACTTTAATTTTATATAAAAACTTTAAACCTTTAATTAAAGGTACAATCCATTAATGACTATACCATTTATGATAAAATATGTTTAAGGAATCACTGTCTAGTTTTGAGAGTATTCCAGGGCATCAACA
>NW_026932474.1:25000-52488 GCF_032062105.1 Saccostrea cuccullata | reverse complement strand
ATATTCATTAAATAATCCAGTGAAATAACATCTAGGCTGATCCACGATTCAGCTGTTCAGAACTTTCTTGGAAGAAAAACGGTAGAAAATCAGTTTTGGTACTGAAATCCATAGGACCATACTGTTATTACATGAAATCTCAAGCGCTGTGAAAGTCTGTGTTATTGTGTCAAAATAAGCAGCCATCACGGCTTGTGAAGGACTAACATGACGTCGCTGCCAAGTTAATGACGTCACAATGCATAGGTAAGCATATTTTTTGCACACGGCCCTAAACAAACTTGAATCGCTGCCAAGTAATACCTGTGTAGTCAGCATAAAAAAAAAAAAGTAGGTCTATCGTATTTTTGCACAGGGCTCTTACAGATGATGCAACAGGTATAAAAGTCGCTGCCAAAATCGTAGTAGCAGCGTATATAGTATAATGTAAACACAGTGTAAACACACCCCGTATTTAGGGGGATTATATGTAATGAATTGACCTGGCTATCCTCCAAGGACTGCGCCTGACCCACCTATCCCCTCCAGGGGCTGCACTCAGTTGACCCCCCTATCCCCCCCAGGGGCTGCACTCAGTTTAACCCCCTTATCCCCCACAGCCCCAAAAGTGCACTCAGTTGAACCCCCCATCTAGGCCGCTTATACTACTAACATTGCATCTAAGATTTAACGCCAGGTGTGATTTGTCAATAGTGCTTTTCTAGAATAGATCTGACCAATCACGCTCCGCCTTTTACCAATCATGGGTTTTTCCAAAATGTCGTCTGTTCAATTCTCGGGCCCTATTGTGAACAAAAACAGCTACCGTATTTGTTCAAATCGGAGATGTCGTACCTTTCAATTGCAATTAACAAAAGAAAAAGATGATTTTCGTGAACGCTTGATCTTTACTCTGTGTATTCCATCCCCGGAAAGACTTTCAAAACTTGAGAAAATGTGCGAATTTTACCTCGTTTTAGTGGACGACTTAAAGTTCATCCACTCGCACAACTGGATATCGAGTTAGTATTACCCAACTTAAACGCTATATAAATGAACGAGGTTTCTGTTTTATTAAAGAATATTTATTATAGTATGATTCCTAGTTATACTTTAATAGGCTACATTGTTTTTTCTATGAAATACAAAATATTTCCGAGATCGACCCAGTGTAAAATAGTTTATTTACTATCCAGAAGCAGAGAAGAAGATTGTCCAAGAAGTAATGTATTTTCACTAAATAATGAATAGAGCCCCGCCCTAACACCATAACCCCTGACCCTGGGCCATGAAATTCACAAGTCTGGAAGAGGCACTCTTGCTCATTATAACTATGTACTTAGTAAATTTATTTAATACCCAGAAGCAGAGAAGAAGATTTTCAAAGAATAAATTCAGTTTCACTATATAATCTATAGAGCCCCGCCCTACTCCAAAACCCCTGACCCTGGGGCCATAAAATTCAAAATTTTATAGGATGCACTCTTGCTCATCATAACTATGTGCTTAGTTAGTTTATTTAATACCCAGAAGCAGAGAAGAAAATTTTCAAAGAAATAATGCATTTTCACTATATAATCAATAGAGCCCCGCCCTAGCACTAGAACCCCTGATCCTGGGGTCATGAATTTCACAATTTTTTAAGAGGACTCAATGCTCATTACATTCATGCCAATAGTTTGCCTGCTCGAGGTCCAGGAGTAAAGAAGATTTTTAAAGATTGCCATTATTTTAGTGGTTTTTGCCCCACCCCTCAGGCCCCACGGGTTCAGGGACCATGAAATTCACAATTTTGTTCCCAATTACCTATAGATGCTGTATACCAAATTTTGTTGAAATTGGTTCAGTGGTTTCAGAGAAGAAGCTGAAAATGTTCCAATGTTAACACACGACGACGGACGAAAATAGCTAGCAATAGGTCACCTGAGTTTCTCAGGTGACCTAAAAATGAATAAAAAAAAATATTTACTTTTTTATCACTAACAAAGAAATGTCTTATCAGGGATTACTTTTTTCCTTGGAATTCAGCTTTTACTTGAGGAATTATAGTTGACCCTTAAAGGTACTTGGACACAGATTTGAAGTTAATATTTTCTCATTTTTTCTATATAATATCACGAATTATATATTTTAATAGCATTTCACACAAAAATTAATTAAAAATCTTATTACATTTAAAAGTTATTAAAACTTTAATTTTTTTTTGGCGGGTTTGATTGACACATTCTTGCACTTTCACAAATTTTAACTTTATTCTTAATCCTTAGGAAAAGTGGCAATTTTGATGTGTTTTAATGAGAAATTTTAAAACTTTTATCAAGAAAAATAATTTTATTCAGAGTAGAAATGTTAGAAAGCAAAGAACCTTCACAAGTATCGTCATTCCGAACCAAGAGATGCGTACAGAGTTTAGCAAATCGAGCACACTCGTGTTATGTACACAGTTTTTGTAAACAGGGCTCGAGTTCTGTTATTGTTTATATTTAGAATTCACCGGGTGCGTTCAATCGTCACAGTCTGCTTACCACAACTGCACGGACTGACTGATATATTGTGTGTTACTTTTGCTTTCGAACGTGTCTAGTCTGAATTTTCTGGATTATAGTATTAATATTTTTCATTTATACAAAACGAAAATGCAAGGATATGTCAAACAAACCCGCCGAAAATTTGAAATTTCAGCATCTTTTAAACGAAATAAGATTTTTAATTAATTTTTGTGTGAAATGCTATTAAAATATATAAGTCGTAATATTATAGAGAAAATAATAACTTCAATTCTGTGTCCAAGTACCTTTAAGAAGACTAGGTTACCGTATATAGTACAGTTACTTATAATGTTTCTTTCTTATATTCTGTATTCATATCTTTTTTAGAGTCTTTCTTTTTTCTTTGTATTGGTATATTGTATTAATGTTATTGTGTGTGTTTTTTTTTTAATTTATAATATAATTTTATTGAAGATTAGAATTTTTTCATATAATGTATAATATCAGTAAGTGGGTGATGCCATTTCTCAATTCGAGGGGAAATCACAGCAGACCTCGCGTATTTGAAGTAATTAATGACAATACAGGCAAAGCAGTACTCATTTGAAAGAGATGGTCAACAGGAAAGGTAGAGATTGCCTCGTATACGTATTATACTTAATCATGTCAAAATCAATCCCATGTGTACCAGCATATTATTTATTTCAAATTATTTAATTTTAGACATGGAAGACACTGCTTTTGAAGGAGTCTGAGATTGGTAGACCTGGGGGGAGGCTTTACCTGACTGTACAGAGAACGGGGACTAACAGCGGACGTGCGATCCACTTCCCGGTTTTTGGAAAGGAGCAGGACAAGGTCTGGTGGGAAAACGGAACTATTTCCCCCTTATTTACCGATCATGACAAGGAGCACGAGGCGGGTGTGACCGGTCGGCTGGAGATGTTCACTCATCCATGGCACCTGATCCTCTGATGTTTTGGAAATCCGTGTTTGCTCTGCACCTTTTGATCTTGAAAATTGTTTGTTACGTCCATGTTTCATGAAAAAGAAGGTACAGGTTTTATTCGACAATACATGCAATTATTCCCTCTTCAAATAATACATAATAAAATTTATAGTTTATGATAAACATATGTGAGATTAATATTTTTTTGGCTTAGCTACCCCCGATACTTGGATCTTGAATGACATTATAACTACGAGGGAAGAAATATTGTTTAGCACCATCACATCTGTAGATACATTTGTAAATTGTTTTTAGCCGGGCTTATTGCTCAGAGAGCAATTGCCGGCTTATGTGATCCTGTTCAAGGCAGGATGTTGACCCCATAGTCGCCATTTTAAAGTTACGTGCAAAAATATACTTCTTACTCTCAACCGCTTTTGAGATAATACAAACGTTAAATAAAGCAACAAAAATAAAACGAAGTTTTATCTATATAAAATAAATATTAGTAGTAATGACTTTGAAAACTTCATAAGTCAAAGAACATAGTTCATTAGCGTAAGGATTGTTGATAATCAGTGTTACAGTAGTTCTCTACACATACGAAGTAAAGCAGGAGAGGGAACCAGACTGGCCTGTTTGTTTACATTCAGCTGCGGTACCAGATTAATTCTGATTCTGACAAAGTCGGACCGTGGTATTAGGATTGGAAACTCACTGTCAGTGTCTTATCATTTATATTGATAGTTTTAAAATAATTTTTTCATCATAATATAAACGTGATTCATGTAAGAAATCCATTCTACTCTGTAAATGAGCCCGGCTCTCTGTGCTTCTGAGTACTTTGATTTAACCAAGAGCAGACAGGATTTTCAAAGAATTAATGCATTTTCACTACATAATCAACAAAGCCAAGCACTAAAACCCTCGCCCTTGGGCTATAAAGTACACTATGGTTATTAAAGTCATGGCAACAATATTGCATGCGGTTTTATGTCCACACGTAAAGAAGAATATTGGTGGTTTTAGCCGATCAGGCTATAAGGAGGGGGGATCCTTCACTTTACATTATTCGGTACCTTCAGCCAAAGATGCTTCATGCATAGAAGCTGAAAATGTCAAGATGTAAACAAACGATGCTGGTCTAAATTAATATCAATAGTTGAACTGAGTAAAATCATGTGACTTTATTAAACAATATTTGGTACAATTAGCAATATTTATACCCCATGCAACAAGTTGCGTGATGTAAAATGTTTCTGACCCATCCGTCAGTCAATCAGAGTGTCACTCAATCAGTCCTGTTTTTTGTCAGCGCAATTCCTCATAAACCGCTGCACAGAATTTCGTCAAACAATGTGTAGATGTACATATTACCAAGAAATTCCAATTCCTGTATTTTTTTTCGAGAATTTCCGCTTTTTAAACTTTTTTGGCCATACTTTGAATATAGAGATGAACAGTTTGTCAGCGCAAACTCCTCTTAAGCCGCTGTACAGAATTAAATTGTAAAAGATTATATGCATAAACCATATAATTTTAAAAAAAATATGGCTTTCATGAACTTATAAATGTTATAAATGAATTGATAAATGTTTTTTTCTCTCCTTTTCCTTCACAATTCTTATCAGGCTTAAAGCCAATAGCCATGTTTATATCATATTACAAACAAGATCTCTTTACTTTACAGATAAATAACTCCTTCTTTAACATGCTTTATTTACTTTATTTTAATCCAGGAGGTTTTGGATTTTTAATAATTACTGATAAAATTTCAAGGCAAACAGGCAAGCTACAGCAATTACGATGAGACTCATCTTTCTGCTCTCTTCCCCATTTTTTACTGAAATAAAATAAAATATAACTTTTAGTAAACTACATTTACTTATATGACTAAGGAAGATAAATTAATTTGTCGTTTGCATGTTGTTTTAAATCCCCTTCAAAAATCATTTACTCATGCAATGAATTAACTAAAATCCAATGAATGACTGAAAATGTTGTCCTCAACTCGGCACTAGCCCTAACAAAAAAATACTATAGTTAACTATAGTTTACTATAGTTAACTAT
The DNA here is from genome assembly GCF_032062105.1 of Saccostrea cuccullata. NCBI lineage: Eukaryota > Metazoa > Mollusca > Bivalvia > Ostreida > Ostreidae > Saccostrea > Saccostrea cuccullata. Next base: position 47,000 of record NW_026932474.1, on the reverse strand, counting down.
AGTAAATCAAAGTGTCAAAGTCTTCGTCAAAGTTTTTCAAAGTGTCAAAGTTTTCGCCAAAGTTTTTCAAAGTGTCAAAGTCTTCGTCAAAGTTTTTCAAAGTGTCAAAGTCTTCGTCAAAGTTTTTCAAAGTGTCAAAGTTTTCGCCAAAGTTTTTCAAAGTGTCAAAGTTTTCGTCAAAGTCTTTCAAAGTGTCAAAGTTTTCGCCAAAGTTTTTCAAAGTGTCAAAGTTTTCATCAAAGTTTTTCAAAGTGTCAAAGTTTTCGCCAAAGTTTTTCAAAGTGTCAAAGTTTTCGCCAAAGTTTTTCAAAGTGTCAAAATTTTTCGCCAAAGTTTTTCAAAGTGTCAAAGTTTTCGATAAATTTTTCAAAGTATCAAAGTTTTCGATAAAGTTTTTCAAAGCATCCCTAGTTTTCGATAAAGATTTTTCAATTTTCAATGTTGGCGATAAAGTTTTTTAAAGTGTCAAAGTTGGCGATAAAGTTTTTCTATGTGTTAAAGTATCCAAGTTTTTGATAAAAAATTTTAAATTTTCAAAGTTTTCGATAAAGTTTTTAAAGTATAAAAGTTTTTTATAAAGTTTTTCGAAGTGTTAAAGTATCCAAGTTTTCTACAAAGTTTTTCAGAGTGTTAAATTTTTCGATAAAGTTTTTCAAAGTATCCAAGTTTTCGATAAAGTTTTACAAAGTATCAAAGACTTCGATAATGTTTTTTAAAGTGTCAAAGTTTTTGTGAAAGTTTCTCAAAGAATCCAAGTTTTTGATAAAGTTTTTTAAAGTGTCAAAGTTTTCAATAAACTTTTTCAAAGTTTTAAAGCATCCAAGTTTTTGACAAAGTTTTTCGAAGTATCCAAGTTTTCGATTAAGTTTTTCGAAGTATCCAAGTTTTCGATAAAGTTTTTCGAAGTATCCAAGTTTTCGATAAAGTTTTTCAAAGTATCAAAGTTTTCGATAAAGTTTTTTGAAGTATCAAAGTTTTCGCCAAAGTTTTTCAAAGTATCAAAATTTTCGATAAAGTTTTTTGAAGTGTCAAAGTTTTCGATAAAGTTTTTCAAAGTATCAAAGTTTTCGATAAAGTTTTTCAAAGTGTCAAAGTTTTCGTCAAAGTTTTTCAAAGTGTCAAAGTTTTCGCCAAAGTTTTTCAAAGTGTCAAAGTTTTCGCCAAAGTTTTTCAAAGTGTCAAAATTTTTCGCCAAAGTTTTTCAAAGTGTCAAAGTTTTCGCCAAAGTTTTTCAAAGTGTCAAAGTTTTCGCCAAAGTTTTTCAAAGTGTCAAAGTTTTCGTCAAAGTTTTTCAAAGTGTCAAAGTTTTCGCCAAAGTTTTTCAAAGTGTCAAAGTTTTCGCCAAAGTTTTTCAAAGTGTCAAAGTTTTCGTCAAAGTTTTTCAAAGTGTCAAAGTTATCACTATGGTAAATCAAAGTTTTTATAGTGTCAAAGTTTTCACTATAGTAAACTATAGTTAACTATAGTTAACTATAGTTAACTATAGTATTTTTTTGTTAGGGAGGGGCCAATGGGCATTGAGGGGTCTTTATAGTGCCAACGCCCAAAGTGACTAGGGGGTTTGATTCAATGTTTTTATTTTGACAACTTTCATTTCAAAGTAACGAGGGTATGGCGAAAGAATAGTTGCAACCTTATTTTTGTTGACTTATGTCAGTCGGGGCCGAAATTTGAACTCAAGACGTTCTACCGAATAAGCGGTTAATAAGATATAAAAGATGTATTTATAAAATATAAAAATTTGTCGCAATTATAATCGAGGTCTGAAATATTCTCTCATTCCAAGTGAGAATACTTATGTTATAGTAAGTCTGTGAGGAAATGCTCACTAGTGAAACCCGTGCGGACGACTAAGAGAATATGCTATGACATCAAGCATTTGCAAAGAGTAGACGCTAAAAAAACTGCGATACCAATTGCGACATTAGACCCAACAACAACACGGTAAACGTCCGTACGGGAGTAATGGTATGATAAGTTAATATACTCTGAAAGGAGTTATACTTTAAAGGCAAAGCAAGACATAAAAATTCCTCATAAAGCAAGTAAAATGGGTGTTCCTTGAAAAAACAGAGAAGTTCTTCAACGTACAAATGAAATGGGTGAGTGTTAAGGAGAAAACAACTTCTCATTGTTTTTTTTTCTGTTTTAGCTTTTTATCTCCTTGCAAAGGAGTCGAGAGTAAATGCAGTTTCGTTTTCTTAGTGGGTGATTTAATGCAGTCCGGAACAGAAGTGACGTAATTAAATCCGTGCTACATGTAATATCAAATATTGTTTTGATATATAAATATGCTATTTGCCAGGGAATAATTCCATTCGCGGTGGACTTTGTACAGGGGTGTTGTTCTCATGAATTAACTTTTTTTCTCACCACATTTCCAGGCTGTTTCTTCTTTGTCAATCTCTCGCCACATCTTGTTTCCCTGGTCAACAGCAGCGGCTTGGATTACGATCTGTGTTTCGCAATAATCAAGTACGTGTTGTAAGCAGCTCTTGTATGATTTGAGGAAGCTGCAAAATCACATAATAATTCGTTTTAATGTACAGATAATCTTCCTTTTATTTAATTTGCGTTTCTGTAACAGCGTAATAAAACCAGCGTGACGAACTGGTGAGAATAGTACACTTAGGATTCCATCCTTCCCTTTGATTTTTAAGGAAGGAGAAAGCTTAACTAAAAATCAATTTTCCAGGAAAAAAAAGTTCTTTTTTCGTATTACAAACACTTTAATTTTGAGATCACTGCATCTGAAGTGCTAACCGCCCTTACAGTGAAATTTCGAATAGTACAGTGCTCTTCTCCCTTTCCGTGTGATGTTTTGCCTGTTAATTTCCGTCGCGGTTGTGGATCCAATGGCTGGAGGTAACGTCAATTATATGAGATGTGACAATTTCTTGCGCTATAGTGAATACATATATTCACACGAAAAAAATATTACCATAACTACCTACTAAATTCTGCATCAAACTATCTTCGACCTTGTATGTTTGATACTTTTCAAAAATATACAGTCCATGATATATTCTACAAAAAAAATTCCCTTTTCATTCAGTGAAGATAAAAGTATTTATTACATGTTTCACAAAACGGCAATATCACTTCGAAAATTATCTACTTTAAAAGTAAAATAGTTTCATGTTGAGCCAAATACTTAAGTGGTTTTGCATTTGAAACTTTTTAATTTATTAGTTTATTTAATACCCGAGAGGCAGAGAAGAAGATTTTCAAAGAAATAATACATTTTCACTAATATCATCAATAGAGCCATGGCCTAACACAAGAACACCTGACCCCGGGGCCATAAAATTCTCAATTTTAGAAGAGACTCTCTTATTCATCATAACTATGTACTTAGTTAATACTCAGCAGCAAAGAAGAAGATTTTCTCAGAGTTAATGTATTTTTACAATATTTTCAAGAGAGACTCTCGCTAACACCAGACATCCTGACCCTGGGGCAATTAAATTCACAATTTCTGAAGAGGCACTCTTGCTCATCATTACTATAGATAGTTTTCGATAGGCCAGAATTTAGCGAGAGTTCCATGTATTTCCCGTGGCCGCCATACTGGAGGTCCAAGTGCTCATATTCCTTCATTGTTCAACCAATTTAAAAATTTTATATTTGCTATTTTGAATTAGAAATCATTATTTTTCTGAAGTATATAAATTTTTGAAAGCCTTTTTTATTTAAAAAAAAAATTATTTATTAAAAGATTTTCCACCAAATATTTCTACTACAACCTCTTAAACTTGGTAAGACAAAGAGGGAAAATCACCGAGTCGAGCTCCAATATGGCGACCAACGTGAGTTAACTTTCGCTAAATTCAGACCTATCGAAAACTAGCTATATACTTAGTTTGTTTATTTAATATCCAGAGCATAGAAGAAGATTTTCAAAGAGTTCATGCATTTTTACAAAATATTCAATAGAGCTCCACCCTAACACCAGAACCATGACAGTGGGGTCATAAAATTCACAATTTTGGTAGAGGCACTCTTACTCCTAATAACTATGTACTTAGTTAGTTTATTTACTACCAAGGAGCAGAGAAGATTTTGAAAGAAACAATGCATTTTGACTATATAATCAATAGAGTCCCTACAGCCATGCATTTCACAATTTTGGTAGAGTACTCAATGGTTATTACAATAATGTTAACAGTTTGACTGCTTGACGTCCAGGAGTTAAGAAGAAGATTTTTAAGGATTGCATTAATTTACATGGTTTTGGCACCGTCTCTCAGGCCCCAGGAGGTCAGGGACCACGAAATTCACAATTTTTGTTCTCCTTTACCCATAGATGGTTTATGCTAAATTTGGTGAAAATTGGTTGAGTGGTTGCACAGAAGAAGCGGAAAATCTTCAAATGTTAACACACGACGATCGACAACGGACGGGAACAGATAGCAATAAGTCACCTAACATAAAAATAATTCTCGGCAAAATCAACGAACTTAAGATTTTTTTCCCAAAGCTCCAATACTTAAACTAGAACTGTCTAAACGGGACAAAATACCCCCCGCTAGGTTTTTCAGAAGTAAATTTTTTCCATAAGAAAGATATGTAACAAACATTTATTATGAAATTTTTCTTTCAGTGACCTTGAACTTCCCAAAATGACCTTTGGTCAAGGTCATGACACACCCTTCGGTCATGGGCAATCTTTGTGTAAAATTAAAACCTACTAAGTTTATCCTTAGAAAGATATGGACCGGACACAAATTATGATTTTTTTCTTCCAGCGCCCTTGAATTTCCCCAAATGACCTTTCGTCAAGGTCAAAACACATCCTTACGTCATGGAAAATCTTTGTGTAAAATGAGAACTTACCAAGTTCATCCATAAGAAAGATATGGACTGGACACAAATTAAAAAAAAATTCTTCCTGTCACCTTTAACTTCCCTAAATGACCTTGGGTCTAGGTCATGACACACTCTTGAGTCATGGACAATCTTTTTGTGAAACGAGAACTTACCAAGTTTTTCCATAAGAAAGAAGCGGTCCGGACACAAATTATGAAATTTTTCTTCCTTGAAGTTCCCTAAATGATCTTGGGTCAAGGGCATGACACACCCTAAGGTCATGGGTTATCTTTGTGTGGAGTAGAAGATTCTACTATCCCTCTGTATGAAAGATATGGACCGGACACGTTTGCACAGACAGACGGACGGGCAGACAGACAGACGGACAAGTTGATTCCTATATTTCCCCCCAAACTTCGTTTGCGGGGGTTATAAAAAGGCCTCCATGATAAAGTATTGGAATCTGCCTTTCTCTTTGATTATGAGATTTATTTAAATTTTAATCTGGTAGAAAATAGCAATTCAGGCTTATATGTAATTTTATGTACAAAAAATAAATATGAAAATAATTTCAATCACAAAGAACAAAAGAACTGATTTTTTAGATTTAATATTCATATTCAGTATTTAATATTCATGTGCCCTGTGTGGATCCGGGTTAGAAGAGGTCCTCAGTACCCCCCCTTTTGCTTGTCGTAAAAGGCGACTAAATGGGGCGGTCCTTCGGATGAGACCGTATAAACCGAGGCCCCGTCACAGCAGGTGTGGCACGATAAAGATCCTTCCCTGCTCAAAGGCCGCAAGTGCCGAGCACAGGCCAAAATTTGCAGCCCTTCATCGGCAATGGTGACGTCTCCATATCAGTGAAATATTCTGGCGCGGGACGTTAAACAGTATACAATCAATCAATAAATATTCATGTTGTTACATGTAGTAGGTGTGAAATTCAAATTTGAATTTTGCCATTTGTTTACCTATCAGTGGTGATCATTTATGTAACTGAATGGCAATATCATCATGTGGTGGGGTCTTTAATTGGCGATAAGAAAAATGAAGTCTTCTGTATTATAAATAAATACTCATAAATATTTTTCAAACTGAGTATTGCCACCTCTGTTAGTATTTAGTGTTTAACTGACTTAAGGGGAAAAGGATAAGGACCAGTGAAAGCTGAACATGGTTCGTGAAAGCCCATAAGACCATATTTAATTTGACTCTCGCTATATCTGAGGACACTTATACAAAGCGACTGACAAGGGCCAGTTAGCCATATTATCTTATGACAAAAAGACATTCTACCTGTTGCAAGGCTGTCAATTAAACCTTTCCTCATTAACAGGACTATTAGTTAAAGGATTGATTTAGGATTTAGGATTTAGGAAACGATTTCTATAGCTAACTATAGCATTTTGTCTAAGGGAAGATGCAAAGTAAAACTTTTCTTTTTACGGAAAAGTCACATATAATAGAAAAATGATATTGATAACAGTGGCAAAACTATATGAATTGAGGTTAAAATGAAGGAACTAGAAAATTTAAGTTGCATGAAATGTGTATGCCTGAACAATATTAGCAATTATTACATTCAATATTCTAGTTTTAAAAGACCCTGCGTTGTGGAAGAGGATGCCAGTCAATAACGTTGCTAGATTCATGTACATGTTCTTGAAGAGAAAGCAAAATTATACCTGCAATGCTTTTCTTTTGGAGTAAGGATCGTGCCAGGGGGCTGAGTACTTTCATAGGTGCGCGTGCTACATTTGTACATCGCATCCTTTGTACAATCGAGTGCCTCGGATCCTGAAGCATTAATTTAATACTGTAAACACGAAAGTTTTTGTCCCCGTTTTAATTTCGCCCTATGTACAACTGGGCAAATTGGAAGTATTTTGTGGTTTCATTAATGTTCGTTTAGCACCAATTTTCGAGAATTATTGAGCAGATCCACGAATTTCAATGTTTACTCAATTAAGAAAAAGGATATTTATTTGTATATGCAATATATTTGTCCACGAAATTACGTACTTTCGAAAACATCTTTTTCAAAACCCACGAAATTTGATGCCAACGAAAATTATTGAAGCCACAGTACATGATGTCTTCCGCTGAAGTGTTTTTTTTTTTGGTGCAAATTTAAAACGGGGCCATTATTTTAAAGCGCAAGAAGGCCTAAAAAAGGATAAAAAATAAACCTGTATACAGAAACGATGTTAATTTTAATACTATTTCGAACGAAGTGGGGATCGAAAATTATGCTCGAAAAGGGGGCTTTGAACACACTAAAATAAACATACAAAATAATTTATTTTAATATGAAATAATTATCTCGAGTTGGGGGAAAAATTCAACAGGGATTTAAGCAAACAACAAACCATAGGTACTTATTTGTAATGAAATAATTATCTCAAAAGAAGTGGGGAAAAATCTCTAAAGGGGCATTTATACAAAACGTACAGAAACAAAATAAATATATACTTTTATTTGCTAATAAGAATGTCATACGTTGAAACTAACAAAAAACAAATATCAAATATTAAAATGTAATTTTAAAATTCATTTAATTTGCTGATGATAATGTCATATTTTGAAAGAAAGCATTTTGATTACCTTTAGGAAAGATTATGAAAGCCAAACATGTTAAAACCATTATCGTTGATGGTTTGAAGAACATCTTGATCTTCTTTCTGGAAGTACATGAAAGGTGACAATACCATACAAAAAAGATGTCTCACTAGCAGTAGTACTAAGGACGACTCTTCTCGAGTTGCCGAGATTAAAACCTCTTTGGCACACTCAAGATCATTTCTCTGTTCATTATTCATATCACCGACATATGGCTGAATGTCTCCGACTCGAAGAAAAACAACATTTACCTATCAATATTTACATTTCCAATGTCTTTGTCCGAGATAAAATTACTAAATGTAAATGTACTTTATTTCCTCATCAATGTATTGGTATTGGCGCGGTTCCAAAAAAAAAACACGTGCAGGGCGGGACAAAGAGCTAGACAGAAGCAGGGCTTGGAGCACGTGGATTGGCGGTATCAAAGCATGTAAATATAAGGAATAACTGTCAGATTTTTCAATTTCATGAAGATGATCAATCGATTGGCTTGCGTGATAATTCTATGCATAAATGCAAATTATCACGCAAGCCAATCGATTGATCCCTTCATGAAATCGAAAAATAAGACAGTTATTCCTTAAATATAAATTTGCAGAGAAAGGGGAAACATTACCACTGCGGCAAGTGAGACCGGATAAACTGATGTCTTGTATCTCAGGAAATTAACCTAACCTCATCTTGGATCTTTACGAAGGAAGAGGATATGGTGAATGACGATGGTTTAAATGTGTTTTTGATACCTTTAACTTGTAAAACCGTAATTATTCATGAAATTGTCGATTTGATTTAGAATATGGGATATGAAGGTCGATTGCAGATTCTACGAATTAATAATATGTCCTCGAAAATATTGAAAATAATCTGTTCACGAATTAAGAGTTTTACTCAAGACTTCAGATTTTTTCGCTTGTAAGACTCTTTTAATTAAAGAAGAGAATCAGTTATCTGTCCTTGATTTTAATGTACTGGGCACGCTAGCCTAATACTAGTGCGCTTGACTCCTGATCGGGAGGCCCGGTTTCGATTCTCATTCGCGATCGGCGTCAAACCCAAGACGTAAACATAGGTAGTGACTGTTCCTTTACTAAAACGCTCGGCATCAGAAGTGAATGTCATGGGTTATTCCAATATGAACTTAAAAACGTAGGTCCCATGTCACGGTAGGCGTTGTCACGTTCAAGATTCATTACTCAATGGCCCTGGGTACCGAGTATAGGTCTAAATTTGAAGCCTTCTACCGGCATAAGGTGATGTATTCATATGAGTGAAAAATTCTTTGGAGTTCAACAACATATACATTCAATCGAATTTATTGGAAATAAATAATCTGACCTTCATCAACTTGAAAATAAATCATCTGACACGATGAAATTAACTCCCCTTTTCAGAGTGAAATGGTTACGGAATTAGGATCAACTGCATAATTATACTGGCTTACAGAGTGAATTCGACATTGTTTTCCCCTTTCATAATATATTTATTTACGTATATGACGAATACATTGTAGAAGAATAAACGCCAATTTCACATTTCAAATAAAGATATGTTCTTTTAAAAAAAAGAATTCCTTACATGTACCTCGCAAGCAACATCATTTGGCGCGCTACCTTGAAAGCACCTTTTTAAGACTAAACAAGCCAATTAAGGGACTTTGTGTCTCTCTCTTCGGCAAAAAAGACAATGCACATGTAGAATTATTTAATTAATAAACGTATATTCAAGCTAATAAAAAATCAGTGCAAAAGCTCAAAATCTTTTTGAAATATCGACCGGAAGCGAAAGTGTTGCAAACAGAATGTATAAATTTACGACCCTGAACTTTGAGCTTTTGACCTCTAAATCAATGAGTGTCCTCATTAGGCTACAGGGAGTACGTATGTAAAATTTCATTGCGAAAACTCTATTAAAAGGGTTCTGGAGATATCGCTCGGCAGCGAACCGTTACACACAAACAGAAAGACGGACGGACGAACAGACAAACCAAAATTAATATTTCAGTAAAAGCGGGGGCCAAACACATTTTACTTTTTTTCCCTTTATCTTAAATTATTTTAAGTTTAAAAGATGGGCAACTTACCTTAATAGAATCCAAGAGGAAAATGTTCTAACACTATCCAGGGCAATATGATTGAACATCCGTCAGTGCCTTATATACTAGGCAATGGTTTATAGATGTTTACATGGTTATTTTTTATTGCATTTTAAGAAGTTTGTTTTTTTGCATTTGTGCAATGAAGAACGCATAATAATAATTTGTTCAATTCATTGCTATCATTAAATTCAAATGCTTGTTTTTGAAAGAGTTTGTTTTCAGCTTTATTCATTTAGAAAGGCGTTGCAAATATTTGTCAAAATATCCCTGAAATAACAGAAAATGTTCATAAAAATCTGCATACCAAACCACAGTTCATTATTGTAAGAGGTTTGCAATGTAGAAATAGAGTGTATTTAAAATAAAACAGATATGGATTAGTAAAACTGAACATGACCATCAATTTAATGTTGATAAATATGAAAAGTACCACTTAAACATAGAATATAAAGCATCATTTAAAAAGCGCTTCTTTAAAAAAAAAAATCAAATTTCTAACTCCAATTTTATCTTATTTTTGTGAATTAAAGAACTTACAATTTTTTTACTCACAATACTATTGAAGCCAAAAAAGAAATTGGAACATAGCAAATACGGTGTTCTTAAACATTGCAAGTGGGATAAAGTGTCAAGGAGCGATATCATCCCCTTCTGACCAAATACAAGTTCATACTTTCATGAGGCCTGCCTTTGGTAGGATTTATTTTTGTTATCGGCCGAAGATCTATTTGAGGTTAAGTTAAGTTAGATTAGTGGACACTTGGAAAAGAGACGTTATTATACCCCCTGCTTGAAAAGTGGGAGGGTATACTGTAATCGATAATGAAAACATGGACTTTGTCATCATTTACATATGGGAGGCAACACAAGTTGACTAAGCTCTAATTAACTAAGGTCAATTTAATACTTGATGAATCGTATGTACCATGGAGGAGTAAAACGTTTTAACGGCTTCTACTGTGATATGTCTTTAAATGCTCGAAGTTATATCGGTTTATTATTCACCTGTTAATCTTCAGTTCAGGGTTATCAGTTTTCTGAGGACACAAGATGCATTAGAATACTTAAATAAAGCCATAAATGTCACAAGTAGGTCACCGTGACCTATTTTTCGATGATCATTCTCTAAGAACCCAAGATGCTTCAAATAACAAAGTTTGATAATGCTAAGCCAATAAGTACCCGAGATACCTAAATATAGCCATAAAATGTCAAAAGTAGGTTATCGTTACCTACTTTTTGGTCGACATTCCCCGAAAACCCAAGATGCATCTACTGACAAAGTTTGATGACTCTAAGCCAATCAGTACCTGAGATATTTGAAAGTAGGTCACCGTGACCTACTTTTTGGTCGACATGCTCCGAAAAACCTAAGATGCATTTACTTACACAGTTTGATGACTGTAAGCCAATGAGTACCTGAGATACATAAATCTAGTCACCCCCTTTTTCTGCATTTACTGAATATTCGAATGTTTTTATTATTCGATCGTCGGTCCATTCGACTGACAGTCGAATAGTCGACTATTCGTTGACATCCCTATTTAATTGGCATATCTTGAATACTATAAGACCTATGATCATCAAATTTTGTCAGTTGATGCATCTTTGGTCTATAGAAAATGTTGACCAAAAAGTAGGTCACTGTGACCTACTTTTAACATTTTATGGTTAGATTTAAGTATCTCGCGTATTTATTGGCTTGAAATCATCAAACTTTGTCAGTTGATGCATTTTGGGTTTTCGGAGATCGACGACCAAAAAGAAAGTCAGAAAGACCTATTTTTGATATTATATGATTATTAAATTTTCATCTCAAAATTAAAAAAAAGGTCCTTCCTCAAACTAAACAGCTGTACAGTGTACGTCCTCAGACGAATAAGAGCTCAAACACAGTCACAGTGTGTAAACAATTTTCCTCATTGTACATATGAAAAATACATTAATTACATACCGCAATAATTATTTCTCAATCACATACCTTTTTTTGTTATTTGACAATGAAAATTATTTGACTGGTACCAATTATATTTATTAAATCTATGAATTTCAAATGCTTAGGAACACACAATATTTGGAAAGCCGTGATAATATGAAGTTTTATAGTTCGATAATTATTAATGGAATAACCTTACATAAAAAACATTTAGATTTCTATAGCTTGGGCAATCAATAATAAAAAAAAACCAGTATCTAACATTTTCATACTACTTTTTTATAAATATGTCTTGAGGCCCCAAGATGCATCAGCTAACAAGATTTGGTGATTCTAGACCTCTCGGTGTCTGAAATAATTGGATTAAATGTTTAAGAAAGAATAGCCATAAAATTCAAAAAGTACGTCACAATGACCTACTTTTAAATTGATTTGTTTGTGGACCAAAGATGCACCAACTGACAAAGTTTTATGATCATAAGCCTTAAAGTGTCCAAAATATGCCTCCAAATCAATTTGAGAACAAAAGCCCGTAAAATTTAAAAAGTAGGTCACCTTGACCTACTTTTGTATTAACATGATGTGAAGTCCTGAGATGCATCAACTAACAAGATTTGATGATCTTAGTCTTAATAGTAAGCAAAATATCAATGTGTTTTATTAAGTGTAAATTTTGATCAACTCTGAAGTGACTTTGAGACCACGCCCTAAAAGCGTTGAAAGTTAACGCGCACCGCACGACGCACACAGCACAAATGGCCATAGCATATAAGCTCTTTGAGCCTTTGGCTCAGAAGAGCTAACAATAGGCACAGGACTCCATGTTCGTCATGTAACGGGTACATTTCAAACTAACACTGCGTCTTTCGGGGGAGGGGGTATACCCCATGCACACAGGAGGGTACTTAACCCCCATTCCCCCCTCTAACCCCTATAGATTTTAGATTCGTGCATATTGTAAAAGATAATTTTTGATTTAATAAATAATGTAAGCTTCCTCAGCACCATGTCAAATGCCAATCAGCTTACAGTGTTTCCATCCCGTGTAAATTAAGTTAATTATATTTAATCAGGACTATTCATGACATCCGTCCACATATAAAAGGGGGGCAAATCCTCAGCCCGTCGCATGTATTTAAACACCCAAAATAATTTACTTCACATCCTTGTAAATCATAACCAAGTTCCATTTCTCGTTTCAAATATTCCTTTAATAAAGACTTCAATGAAATACAACAAAACAGTCAGTACATCTATCCGAGTCTAAGTCCTAGCTTAACATCTTTGGCCTAATAAAATACTGTGCATTGCAGTGTTCGTGCGGTGGAGAAATTATACGCTACTTAATTTGTATTAGGTTACATTGTTTTCACATACCTAAGTCGCTAGGAATTTACAATCACTGATGTTGATGACATAATATGATCTGATCTGATCGTTGTGTTGAAACTGCGTTCGCTGCTCATATACATAACATTCTATAATGGTCACGTGATCACAACAAACCAATTAATAATTGTCCTTACTGGAGCTCCTTAGAACTACTTTACATACATGTTGTGTAATATAAAGAAAATAACATCGCTAAAAATGTTCATTCTACATGTAAAGTGGGAGCTATAAATTCTATTCGATATACATAATAAAATAAGTTCAACAAACAATCTGTAATAAAACGGACACACACAATTCCCGGCTTAGTACATTCAAGTTCCAAAACATTTCGTCAAATAAAACATAACAAGAAATCTGTGAGCCAATGCTCACTAGTAATACCCCCGCTCTGATGTAAATATGCACTATCATGTTAATATACACAATTAAGTTCAATTACAGGCAGATGCACAGAAAAATATGAAGTTGACATCAGATTCATATCAAAATTAATCCCACCATATGGCATGCCTAAATAAAGAGTTTAATCAAATTTGAAGCATCCGCTATGAATAGCTAATGAGAAAACTGCGACGAAAATTTGTTATTTGTGAAACAGACAAACAGGGAGTTGATATTCGATTTGAAAAAAAAATGTATCCCAACATATGGCATGCCTGAGAGAAGATTGTGTTAAATTTTCAAGCATCTACAATGAGTAGTTGCAAAGAAAACTGCGACTAAACTTTGTTATGTATGAAACAGACAGATGCACAGACAAACAGGAAGTTGACATCGGATTTGAACGAAAATGTATCCCACCATATGGCATGTCTCAGAGAAGATTGTGTTAAAATTTCAAGCATCTACAATGAGTAGTTGCTGAGTAAACTGCGACGAAAATTTATGTATGAAACGGACAGACGCACAGACAAACAGGAAGTCAACATCAGATTTTTAAGAAAATGTATCCCACCATATGGCACGTCTCAGAGAAGATTGTGTTAAAATTTCAAGCATCTACGATGAGTAGTTGCTGAGAAAACTGCGACGAAAATTTGAGAGGTATGAAACGGACAGACGCGCAGACAAACAGGAAGTTGATATCGGATTTAAGCGAAAATGTATCCCACTATATGGCATGCCTCAGAGAAGATTGAGTTCAAATTTCAAGCATCTACTATGAGTAGTTGCTGAGAAAACTGCGACGAAAATTTGTTCCGGACAGACATACAGACAGACACACAAGGGTAAAACAGTATACCCCCTTCTCCTTCGGAGCGGGGGTATACTTATATGACAATACTGCAATAAATTAACATTTAACTATCAATTATGAATATTTGAGGACACGGAGAGTGTTATTTCGATCTTATCAACTGTAAAACAACATGTCACATGACTATTTTCTTCTTAAGAAAGATAGCAGGCGCCCAATTTACAACACATGTGATAATGCTGAAATAAGAAAGTAAATTACGTAAAACGGAAGATAATTATGAAAAACTGACATATAACATCTTAGTATCACTCTCCCTTACTGCCTGTTCAACAATATCTCGCTTAATCGTCTAGTAATACAAAAACAGCATTTGTTTACATAACAATGTAGAAGTGCAATGAGTATTGCATCAATAATGCAAGTAAACAATAAGATAATGAAATAACTTGAACAATAAAACATTTCTTATAAGTTTACAACTGGATGCTACTTTACTTCACTAAAACAAACACCACCATCAGCCTGTCTGTGTAATTAATATGCAAAATTCTAAGGTTCAACCCCCACGCATATAAAAATAACATTTGAATCCAGTGCAAATGCACATCATGTTAACCAAGATTTATGTAAAAATTTATTTACATTGGACAAAAGCGTTTTATTATTTGCAGAGTGAAGGATTTCTTATTAATTTGGGGGGGGGAATGTTGCTGCAAGAGCTTTTTGTTAAGTTTTTTCCATTGAACATACTTCATTTGCTCTCATGCTTTATTGTACTTTTGTGAATCCATAATATTTATTTTAATTATTGAAATTAACTTCACAAGCTCCAGAAAGCAGAAAGAAAACAACCATCCATGCCTCCACCGTCTGAGCCAATAACATGCAACATCAGACAAGCTGTTCAGCAGTCAGCACGACCGTCTGAGCTCCAGTCTGGACATGAATGCAGTGGCAACATCAGACAAGCCAGCAACTTGGTTGCTGCTCAGCAGTCAGCACAATCCTCCGAGTTTCAGTTTGGACATGAATGCAGTGGCATCATCAGATAAGCCAGGAACTTTGTTGCTGCTCAGCAGTCAGCACAATCCTCAGAGTTCCAGGCTGGACATGGTGGCAGTGGCAACATCAGACAAGCCAGCAACTTTGTTGCCGCTCAGCAGTCAGCACGATCCTCAGAGTTCCAGTTTGGACATGAATGCAGTGGCAACATCAGACAAGCCAGCAACTTGGTTGCTGCTAAGCAGTCAGCACAATCCTCATTGTTCCAGTTTGAACATGAATGCAGTGGCAACATCAGATAAGCCAGCAACTTGGTTGCTGCTAAGCAGTCAGCACAATCCTCAGAGTTCGTATCTGGACATGGTTGCAGTGGCAACATCAGACAAGTCTGCAGCTTGGTTGCTGCTCAGCAGTCAGCTAAACTGTCTGATTTTCAGTCTGGATATGGTTGCAATGGCAACATCAGAAAAGCCAGCAACGAAGTTGCTGCACAGCAGTCAGTGCAACCGTCTGAGATCAACTTATGACAAGGGTGCAGAGGTACGTATTATGTGTTTAGTTCAAATTTTTGTACCTAGAAAATAGAAATAATAATCTGTAAATTTTTAAATGATCATTTCGCATTTATTTACTTTTTTTTTTACCATTTTCATATTTTGACAAAATTCATTTGGATGAAAATTTTAACTAACTTTATGTTTATTGTACTCTTTATCCAAATCTTAAGCACTCTAGAAATTAAGAGTCTAGAAAAATCAAAAATTATGTTAAATATATGATATCGTTTTATTTATACTATCTTCATTACAGACTTAAGAATATATTCTTTGGGATATAAGGGTTACGCAATAATTGTTTAATAATTTCTTAAAATGCACTAAGCATATGATCATCATACAAGCGATATTTAATTGTGAGCATCGTCTCACAGATTTTCTTTTTGAATATTCATACACATACATTTCTCTGTTTTACAGCCTTTAAAAGATACAGCCCTTCTCTGAGCACTGTAAGCAGTGAGGGTAGCTTCATCACAAATGTCAGTGGTAAATAATTATACTCCGAAGGAGAGGGGGTAAACTGTTTACTATTGTGTGTCTGTCCGTACTATGAATAACACATTTTTTGGCAGTTTTCTCAGCAACTGCTCATTGCAGCTGCTTGAAATTTAAGTAAACTCTTTGCCGAGGCATCCCATCTGATTTGATTTATTTTTGTATGAATCTGAAAATTAGAAAAATCTTATGCGCTTGGATCGATAGATCAGGGGTGCATATTGTTTTGTCCGTTGTAAACTCTAACCTTCGCCATAACTTTTGAACATGAGAGAATGACCTTGTGACCTTGACTGACTGTTGCCTATATGCTAAAAATAGCTCTTTGGAACCTTACGCACATGAATACGTTTCAAACCATGAGAGATGAAAAACTTCTTATATGGTATGCTTACTCCACTAATTTCAATAATAAGGAGCATGAAGGCTCAAGTCTAAACGAAGTTAATTAAAAATCTTTAATGATTACATGTACAATGGTAGTATAAAATTATCTTGTCAAAGGAAGAATAAAGTAGTTTGGTGGATAGAAAATATCAAAATAAAAAATGGTAAATATTCGATTACTGTCCATCGATTTTTGGATAGAATGTGATGCCTCTTGAGTAGGAATGGGTGCTGTTTTTAAAACAGATTACTGTAGCATACAGTGGTAAGAGAGAGAGTATAAGTTGCATAAAAATTATTTGTAGTTATTGGCCATATTCTTTCTTTAAAGTATTTCTTTAAAAATCAAATAAATGTTCATGTCGGCACAAAATGCGACAATAAGACAGCCATTTCTTATTTAAACAAGAGGCCCATGGGCGAAAGCGCTCACCTGAGCACATCGGTTAGGAAAAAGCACATTATTAGATCAGAACTAAAAGTTAACTGAGGTTGGGGGTTGGGGTGGGGGTTGGCTAGAATTTTAACCCCCAGGGAGTCACGACTTGAACAAACTAGAATTTACACTACCTTAGGATGATTCCATATAAATATCAGTAATCATGGCTTTATAGTGGTTGAAAAGAAGATTTTGAAAGGTTCCCCTATATATTCCTATGTAAAACTTTGGTCGGCCATTATGGCCCTATCCTAGCCCCAGGGATCATGATTTGAACAAATTTGAATCCACACTACCTGAGGATGATTTAACATAAGTTTTGTCTTTCCTGTCTCAATGGTTCTTGAGAAGATTTTTAAAAGATTTTTTATATTTTCCTACATAAAACTTTGATCGACCATTTTGACTTTACCCTACACCCAAGAGTCATATGATTTGAACAACTTGAATCTACACTACCTAAGGATGATTCCATATGACTTTCATCTTTCCTGGTCCAGAGGTTCTTGAGAAGAAGATTTTTAAAGATTTTTCCTATATACACCTATGTAAAACTTTGGCCATTTTGGCCCCACCCTACCCCCAGGGGTCATTATTTGAACAAATTTGAATCTACACTACCTGAGGATTCCACACGAGTTTCATCTGTTCAGGCCCAGTAGTTCTTGAGAAGATTTTTTTTTACCTTTTTTCCTATATATTCCTATGTAAACCTTTGATCGGCCATTTAAGCCCCACCGTACCCCCCGGGTATATGATCTGAACAAACTTGAATCTACACTACCAGAAGATGATTCCTCATGAGTTTCATCTTTCCTTGCCAAGTGGTTGTTGAGTGGATTTTTTAAAAAAAGTCATTAATTTTTCTCTTATTCACTATTACCACCGGTCACGGTAGCCTAGTGGTAGAGCGTTCGCTTCGTGATCGGGAGGCCCGGGTTCGATTCTCGTTCGCGGCGCCGCGTCATGCCTAAGACGTAAACAAAGGTAGTGACTGTTCCTTCGCCAAGCGCTCGGCACTAGAAGTGAAAGTCACGGGTCTTTCGGATATGACCTTAAAAACGTAGGTCCCGTGCCACGGTAGACGCTGGCACGATAAAGAACCCTCACTGCTCAATGGCCTTGAGTGCCGAGTATAGGTCTAAATTTGAAGCCCTTCACCGGCATACGGTGACGTCTCCATCTGAGTGAAAAATTCTCAAGAGGGACGTTAAACAGTATACAATCAATCAATAGTCATTATTACCTCCCCTTGAAAAAGGGCGAGGCCGTGTCGCAGTAGGTACTGGCACGAAAAAGATCCCTCACTGCTCAATGGCCCTGAGTGCAGAGTATACGACAAAATTTGCAGCTCTCAAACGGCAAGTGGTGGCATCTCATTATGAGCGAAAAATTCTCGAGTTGGGCGTTAAACAATATACAATTAATCAATCAATCAATCCCTGGAAAATTAAATTAGGTGGCAGATTATTATTCTAGGGAAACTACTTCTGTAACATCAGGTGAATGGAGTCTAAAATCAGAAATGTTTGATAAAATTACTAAAAAGTTTTTTTTTTAGTTCAAATGTTTATATTTTTGCATCAGATTACAATTTTAAAAATTGGAGGTATGTTTCTTAATCTTTTAGTCCAAATGCATGGTCAGTAGATGATTTTTCTTGTCTGTGGACAGAATTGATACATAATATATTTTCACCTTTTCGTATATTAGGAAGAATTTTCAATAAGATCAAGGAAGATAGGGTAGAAAGATCAATTGTGGTTTTTTCTCCTGTATAGCAATCTCAAACTTGGTTTCCCCTTTTACTATCAATGATTGTTTCAATTCCAGTTAGACTGCCAAGACATGCACAAGAATATCATCTTAGCCGCCGCAGTTTTTCCTGGAAAGCCTTGGAGGATCAAGAATTTCCAAAGGACAATAGGCTCATCATTCCGTCCTCATGGAGAGGATCGACCCAAAAACAATACGACCTTGCATGGCGAAAATTCATTTTTTGGTGTAATAAACGAAACAAAAATGTATATGAAATTTCTGACAAGGATCTGATGTCTTATTTGTTTTCATTATTTAAAGAAGGGAAATCTTGCTCTTGTGTCAATACTCATAAAGTAGCTGTAACTCAGACTTTATCTTTCTGAGATCAAGAATGGAATAGAAATTCAGCATTACTATCAAAATTTATGAGAGGGTTGTTTAAGGACAGACGAGAAGTTTCTTAATAATAGATAAATTTTTCTAAGAGTTTGTCATTGAAGTATTGCTACTTAAACATGTTTACTCACAAAAAATTGAGGTACCTTACCAGGCATTTCTGCAAGATACCAGCGGTAGTTCTTCTTATATAATCCTTTGGGGAAGAAAAATATCTGGTTTAGAAATCAGAATGTTATTAAAATTTTGAATATTTTTCATGCATTACGAAGATATAATAAACAGATTTTGAGGAACGTCTCGTCTGACCTTAAGACCAAAGAAAGTGGGCGCACTAGATGGGCAGTCGGCAGGAATCACTGACACGAAACAATTCAGATTTAAATGTCCAAGCACCATGTACGTAGTAACATATCTTATACAATGAACCTAGAAACTTCACGAGAATGGATTTCTGCCTTATGTTTATTGATTTGTAGATAATTTGTTTTTCAATTAAAAGGTGTCATGAAAGATAAATTATCTATGCTGCAGACATTCAGTAGAATGTAATAGAAGTCTAACGCAAACTAATTTTTGTGCTCAGTTTTTAAATGCACTGAAAATATTGAATGTATCAGTGCGATCGAAGTTTCTATTTTTTTTTTAATATATTCAATATTTTTTCATCAGGTGTAACTTTGTAGTTGCAAGTTCATGTATGTTTATCTCTATTTGGGAACGTTAGCACTATAAATGAACAAAATGTGAACGCATTGAAAAATAAAACAATTAATGTAAAATAATTTATGAAACATAATTAGTAACTATATTCAAAGAGTATTTCTTTCAGTACCAATTCAAAAAGATTAAAAAAAATAAAATATAAAAATCACTGTATTCGAACCTAAAATGCTGCTTCGATATAGCTTGAATCCAGCGACAAACCAATGTAGCTACCTCGGGACACTATACGTAGCTAGCATTTAAATCATTATTTAAAGCCAAAGCCGTATACAATTGGACTTTGTTAATTTTCTACCAGAAAATAAATGGAAAAAGTTTAGATTTTGGTATTTCTGGGTCGTCTCTCCATTTTTAAACAACTGGAATAAATTTTACGGTTAAAAATACACCGATAACACATTTAAAATTCATGGAGAGAAGACCCAGAAACAACGAAATTACTGAAAAACGGCTATAAAAGAGTCGATTTTTGCATCATTTGACTCCTACGGCTATATTCAGGTGCATATTCAAATAAAATAAAACATATTTAACTGAATATTTGCCCATTTTACATTCACCTACAACACATTCATTGGCTATGTCTTGAAAAAAATGTATAAATCAATGATATTTTTTTATTCTTTTTATGAGCCACTTTTCCTGCCGAATTGCCATCTTAAGCGCCCACTTTCTTTGTAAAGATATGAATTCACCCGTACATGGGATGTGACTAAAGTTCTTACATATTTAAAGTCTCTTTTTCCTTTGGATTCATTAAACATGAAACATCTTACTTTGAAGAAATATACACTTTTAGCTTTAACAACCGCAGCTTGGGCACAAACTCTTGTTAATTTGAATATTAAGAATATAAAGTTAAGTCGAGAGAGATATTTTTTATTTGACGTCATTACTTAAAGATATGTTTGCCGTGTTAAACAGTATTTTTGCACAGCTGAAACCGAACAAAATTTTCTGAAAGTATGATAAGCTTAAAAAAAAAAATGAAGCATTCTTGCAAATTCGACGAAATTTTATCCGGTATTAACAAAGTACTGGTCGGAAAAGAACACGATATTCTCATGCATACATTTATAAAGGACTGACGTTTATCCTGAATATGCGCATGAGCGCGGGAAAAGCATCGCGAGAATAATCAGGTCGAGGACAATATTTTTTGTAACGTCTGTTTAGTGAGGAACACAAATAGACCAATCAGCGCAATAAGTTGTATTTCATGCATTTATGGGTTTCTACGTGTGTTTTTCGAAAAGGCTAGGCTCTTTGTGAAAACCATTATTGCAGAAACAAAAAATTGTTTTCCCTGTTTATTTTGTCCAAATGTTAAGACTTGAAAGTGAAAGTACATTGCATGCAAATGGCAGATTCTATAGGGGTCTTGTTTTATACATGTCATGCTTTAGATAACAGCCTTTCAGAGACCATTCACGTCCAACTTTCCCTTCAATGATAAACATATTTTATTTCTGCAATGATGGTTTTCACAAAAAAGACAGAATTAAACAGGTGCATTTTTCTTTAAATATGCACATTTTCTGATACAATTTTTCTCAAAAAATATCTTTTTAAAAATACTTGTTATCAAGTGATACTTTCTACACATTAATCAATGATATATTACCAATACCTCAATAATTGTCCTGGTTTTACTCTTAAAATACCCGAATACCCAAGAGCTTCTGGGGAATTTCCCTCCCTTGGTCTCCACCAGTGCTTCGCCCAGGACCCACTGGGGGCCTTAAGGCGACCCAAGACCTTTTGCCTGAACGAAGTTATACATGCCCCCCCCCCCCCCTCCTGAATCCACCTATGGTATATAAATGATTAGTCTTTTAAAATCAATCGATCAAGGTACCGTAAGACAAAGAAGAAAATAAATAATCTGTCCTCGATAATCTTGAAAATAAATAATTTGTCCTTGACAGGCCTGAAAATAAATAATCCGTCTAAAAAAAAAAATTCCCAGCCCCCCCCCCCCCCCCCCCCTCAGAATCAAATGGTCGTCCCCTTAATTTGTATTAAATCACTTAAAAACACACAAATTTTATCATAAACGACATATCTTGTACATATTCAATCTCCCACTATTAAATACAAGTGGATTTTGTCATGCTCAGTCTTTTATTTACGAAAATCGCTAACATAGCAGTCACCTAGAATCGAATTTGAA
>NW_026932474.1:0-22500 GCF_032062105.1 Saccostrea cuccullata | reverse complement strand
TGCTGACAAACAGCCTACACACCATCCATGAAGTTGCATCATGCGCAACTGAAAAAAAAGTTCTTTTTAATTCAGTGGGATAATTCTGCTAAAGATATGGTATTCCTAGTACATATGAGTTCAAATTTAATACTGCAGGTCTAAAACACGAGAGGCCCACGGGCCTTATAGGTCACCCGAGTGTCGCACAACAACTTTCAAACAATAAAAATTGGTTCGTGTTTTAAACCAGGGGCACTGAAATTCACAACAATTTTCAAAGAGGCAGCATTGCTTAAATCATAATTATAAACTAAGCATGCTTACTCTATTTGCCCAATACCCAGATGTAGATCAGAGTAACAAATATAATTGCACTTCCACTTTTATAACTAGTTGTGTACCTCATCCCAAAGGAACCACTGACCCTGGGGCCACATATTTCAAAATTGTGCAAATTTTATCCTAAAATGGTTGATTAATACTAAAGAACAGATTTCAAAGCATTGATTTACCCCCCCCCCCCCCCGGACCAGGGGGCATAAATAATAACCATTTTTGCTAGATGCACATTTCCTCATCATTAATATATATACTTGAATCATTGGCATAAAACCCAGGAGCAAAGGAAAAGATTTTCAAAGAATTAATGCATTTTCACTATATAATCAATAGAGCCCCGCCCTAATACCACAACCTCTGATTTTGGGGCCATAAAATTCACAATTTTGGTAGTGGCACTCTTGCTCATCATAACTATGTGTTTAGTTAGTTCATTTAATACCCGGAAGCAGATAAGAAGATTTTCAAAGAATAAATGCATTTTCACAATATGATCAATAGAGCCCCGCCCTAACACCAGAACCCCTGACCCTGGGGCCATGAAATTCACAATTTTGGAAGAGGCACTCTTTGCTCAACATAACTATGTGTTAAGTTAGTGCATTTAAGGTTTCGTCAAAGGTCAACATATCTTAAAAAATTATTTTTACAATAGCTCCAAAACTATTTGTGGTATAAAGTCAAAACGTTTACAGTTTATAAATATATCATTGATTGATAGATAGAAAGTATCACTTGATGACAAATATTTTTAAAAAGATGTTTTTTGAGAAAAATTGTATCAGGAAATGTGCATATTTTAAGAAAAACGCACCTGCTTTATTCTGTCTTTTTTGTGCAAACCATCATTGCAGAAATAATATGTCTTTATCATTGAAGGGCAAGTTGCACATGAATGGTCTCTGAAAGGCTGTTATTGAAAGCATGACAAGTATAAACACAAGACCCCTATAAAATCCGCCATTTACATTGTACTTTCACTTTCAAGTCTTAACATTTGGACAAAATAAACAGGGAAAACAACTTTCCAGAGGCTATCTAAGTCCAACTTGCCCTTCATTGATAAACATATTTTGTTTCTGCAATAATGGTTTTCACTAAGATCGTTGAATTAATCAAGTGTATTTTTTAAAAATATATGCATTTTTAAGAAGAATTTTTCTCAATTAATATTTTGTCCAAGTATTCAAGTGATACTTTCTATCTGTTAATCAATGAAAAATGTATAAACTGTAAAAGTTTTAACTTTATACCTCACATAGTTTTGGGGCTATTGTAGAAATAAATTTTTGGACATGTTGGCCTTTGACGAAACCTTAATACCCAGAAGCAGAGAAGATTTTCAAAGAATAAATGCATTTTCACAATATGATCAATAGAGCCCCGCCCTAACACCAGAACCCCTGACCCTGTGGCCAGTAGAGGCACTCTTGCTCAACATAACTATTTACTTAGTTAGTTTACTTAATAACCAAGAGCAGAGAAGAAGATTTTCAGAGAAATAATGCATTTTCACTATAAAATCTATATAGCCCAACCCTAGCACAAAAACCACTGACCCTGGGGCCATGAATTTCACAATTTTGGTATAGGACTCAATTCTCATTACATTCATGCCAACAGTTTGCCTGCTTGATGTCCAGAAGTAAAGAAGAAGATTTTTAAAGATCGCAATAATTTTGGTTGTGTTGGCCCCACCCCTCAAGGCCCCAGGGGAAGAAGGGGACCAAAACATTCACAATTTTTGTTCCCCTTCGCCCATAAATGCTGTATACCAAATTTTGTTGAAATTGGTTCAGTGGTTTCAGAGAAGAAGCTGAAAATGTTCAAATGTTAACACATGTCGGACAAAAACAGATAGCAATAGGTCACCTGAGTTACACAGGTGACCTAAAAATCTATTGTGACGTCATATTCAGTCATTGGCAAGTTTAGTTTCCATCTCAACTGAAATCAACAATTGACACCAACAGTATACAAGAGATATTTCGTATACTGCGATGGGATATTGAAAGGTCGCGATAAAGTTCATCATCCGACTATGCTTAACTGGCATTGGTCAAAGAATTCTCTCCTCGTTCAACCACGGCCAGAATGGGAGAGGATCTTAAATTTTGGCCGTGGTGTGCAACGATGCCGGGGGTAGGCCGGGGACAAAATGACCATTCAAAGTTTTAACATAGAAATATATAGGGAAATTCTTTAAAAATCTTCTTCTCGAGAGTAGCAAAGCCATAATTGATCATATTTACATGGAAGCATCCTCAGATAAGGTAGATTCAAGTTTGTTCAAATCATGAACCCCGGGGGTGGGGCGGAAAATTCTTTAAAAATCATCTTCTTAAGAATAAAGCAAAGCCATGATTGATCATGGGACTACTTTTGGATTTTAACCTTTCAATAATAAACCAATTTCTACTTTTTCCTAGCCACAGTGCTCAGATGAGCAATGTAGCCCTTGGGCCTCTTGTTTAGCTCTACTGGTCAGAGACCAGAAAAGCGAATGCGATAGTAATGCGTCCAGTGTCCTTCCGTCTGTCTGTCTGTCTGTAAACAATTTTTCAAAATGCTACCCCTCCTACAAGTTTTGGTCTGATTTCAATAAAACTTGGCACACAAGTAGACTACACTAAGATACACAATTCTGTGTATCGGTTCTTTATTTCGATGAACAATGTTGCCGTGGTTACAAAAAAAACCCCATAAATTTCTTTTGAATTTTTTTTTCAAAATGCTTCACTAAGGTACATAATTCTGTGTATCGGTTTTTGATTTGGACGAACAGTGTTGACGTTGTTACTAAAAATAGAAATTTGTGAAATTTATTTAAAATGCTACGTCTCCTGCAGTTTCGGTCTGATTTCAATATAACTTGGCCACAGGCACTTGTTTCTGTAATAAATTTTTGACCCATAGTATAATAATAACACAAGGTATCTAACTCCGATTTACACCGAGTACCACCCTTCCTTAGAATCGCGCTCATTTACACTTTCTGAGGAAATGTACGGGTAAACTGTTTAGACCTATGTCTTCTACGATAATTTATCTACACAACCATATATGGCTTGCTTTTCCTTGTTTTCTTTTATCTCCGTTAACAGCGTCAAAACTCTACTCGCAGAGTGGAAAAGTCGAACTATACCATAGAATCGTATATTATAGTATCGGGCAAAGAATTAGACCTCGAATTTGATTGGCTAAAATCTGTTTCTAAAATTACATCGGAAAAACATCGTAGTGTTATTATGGAAAATAAGACACAATGAAATTTTATTTATTCGATGCAATATTTAAAATCTGGAATTGAATTTTTAAACCCACGCATTCTTTAATTTTTCTCTCTGCCCGATACTATAATATACGATTCTATGGTATAGTTCGACTTTTCCACTCTGCGAGTAGAGTTTTGACGCTGTTTACGGAGATTAAAGAAAACAAGGAAAAGCAAGCCATATATCGTTGTGTAGATAAATTATCGTAGAAAACATAGGTATAAACAGTTTACCCGTACATTTCCTCAGAAAGTGTAAATGAGCGCGATTCTAAGGGAGGGGGGTACTCGGTGTAAATCGGAGTTAGATATCTTGTGTTATTATTATACTATGGGTCACAAATTTATTACAGAAACAAGTGCCTGTGAACTTGGCACACAAGCAGACTTCTCAAAGGTACATAACTCTGTGTATCGGTCTTTGATTTTGTTGAACTGTTTGGACGTGGTTACTAAAATTAGAATTTTCTGTGAAATTCTTTCGAAGTGCTACTCCTCCTACAGTTTTTTTTCTGATTTCAATATAACTTGGCACACAAATAGACTACACTAAGATATATAATTCTGCAAATATCGGTTTTTGACCTCGATGAACATCGTTGCATTGGTTACAAAAAAAAAAAGAATTCTGTTCGATACTCTCAAAATGCTATTCCAAATACAGTTTTAGTCTGATTTTATTATAACTTGGCATGCAAGTAGACTACTCTAAAAACATAATATCAGTTTTTGATTTCGATGAAAGGTGTTGCTGTTGTTACTAAAAATAGAAATTTCTGTGCTTATAACTTATAACACAAGTAGATTACACTAAGGTACATAATTCTTTATTTTGGTTTTTAGCTCTACTGGTCAGAGACCAGAAGAGCTTATGCGATAGTAATGCGTCCGTCGTCCGTCCGTCTGTCTGTCCGTCTGTTAACAATTTTTCAAAATGCTACTCCTCCTACAGTTTTGGCCTGATTTCAATATAACTTGGCACACAAGTAGACTACACTAAGATACATAATTCTGTGTATCGGTTTTTGATTTCGATGAACGGTGTTGCCGTGGTTGTTAAAAATAAATTTTTTTGTGAAATTCTTTCAAAATGCTACTCCTCCTACAGTTTTTGTCTGAATTCAATATAACTTGGCACACAAGTAGACTACACTAAGATACATAATTCTGTGTATCGGTTTTTGTGTTGCCGTGGTAACTAAAAATAGAAATTTCTATGAAATTCTTTCAAAATGGTACTCCTCCTACAGTTTTGGTCTGATTTCAGTATATCTTGGCACACAAGTAGACTACACTAAGATACATAAATCTGTGTATCGGTTTTTGATTTCGATGAACGGTGTTGCTGTGGTTACTAAAAATAGAAATTTCAATGAAATTCTTTCAGAATGCTACTCCTCCTACAGTTTTGGTCTGATTTCAATATAACTTGGCACACAAGTAGACTACACTAAGGTACATAATTCTGTATATGTTTTTCACTTCAATGAATGGTGTTGCCATGGTTACTAAAAATAGAAATGTCTGTTAAATACTCTCAAAATGCTACTCCAAATACAGTTTTAGTCTGATTATAATATAATGTGGCATGCAAGTAGACTACACTAAGAACATTAAGAGACTTAATCAAGGATCATTATTCTATTTATTGCTGTTGAAAAGTTTCAATTTCCAACTGCTTCAGTACTTTTCTCTTCCTTTGCTATCAGTACAAAACAGTAGAGCTTCAGTCTCGACAGAGACTTCTGGTTGATTTTGAAAAAGCGGAGTTGCCGCGGTTGCTAAAATAGAAATTTCTGTGATTTTTTTTTCAAAATGCTACGTCTTCTAGTTTTGGTCTGATTTCAATATAACTTAGCACACAAGTAGACTACACTGTGATACATAATTCTGCATAATATCGGTTTTTGACTTCGATGAACATCATTGCCTTGGTTACAAAAATAGAAATTCTGTTCGATACTCTCAAAATGCTATTCCAAATACAGTTTAGTCTGATTTTATTATAACTTGGCATGCAAGTAGACTACTCTAAAAACATTAAGAGACTTAATCAAGGATCATTATTCTATTTATTGCTGTTGTAAGTACTTTTCTCTTCCTTTGTTTTAAGTACAAACCTGTAGAACTTCAGTCTCGACAGAGACTTCGAATTCTTGGTTAATATTTGTTTTGCTTTTTTTGTCCCCCGTTTGAAAAGTGGGGGATATTAATTTGGGTTTGTCCGTCCGTCTCTCTGTCTGTAACGCTTTCGTTTCCACACGATATCTCGAGAACCCTTTGAGAACCTCTTGAGCTTTTGCAATGACATTTTGCATAACTCCCTATGGACTAAAGAAGAACTCTACTGATTTTGAGGTCAAAAGGTCAGGGTCATAAAATCGCAAATTCTTTCTGTTATAACACTTTCGTTTCCGCGCGATATTTCGAGAACCTTTTGGGCTTTTGCAATGAAATTTTATATAACAACTCCCTGTGGCCTAAGGAAGACCCCTATTGATTTTGAGGCTAAAAGGTCAAAGTTTAAGATCGTTAATTTATACATTCTGTCTGTGTAACACTATCCTTTACGCTTGTCGTGGAAAATATTCGATATGTTATTGAATGATTCCACATAAAACGAGTCCAGGGCTTGAACATAATTCTAAGGACACTTGTATATACTACTGTTATTCAAATGGCACTGCGGTAAAGTTGCTTCAATTGAGGATCTCAGATGAAAACTTGACTTGGCTCGTAATTAAGATCCCTTTTGCATTTGCTGTTATCGGAGCAGTTTTGATGCTGATTGGTGTAGTGGTCCACTACGTTATCAATTAGTCCAAGAAGAGTACGGGAATTGTCTCCGCAGTTTCGTATGGCGTTCTGGATGTGAGTCCAGGTCGACGAAACATTGTAGCGAGTTCCTCGTGCCATGACTGTCGAAGCAGTTGTTTTGGCCCCCTTGCAACTTTGAACATTTTCTTCTCAACAGACTTAACTGCGTGCCAGGCGTCGTTCTGGTAGATAGTATCCGGGCGTTGTTCTCTTAAAAATTACTTACGTTTGTTTCTGTCGTAAACATGAATTCGCACTGGTCCGCCCATGGAGGGAATATTGCTATCAAAATATTCATACAAACGCACAGTTCTAACCGTTCATAGCGTTCGGTACAATGGTCGTCGTTGCTGGCAATTTGCTCCACTCGTGTGACTTTGTGGGTCGCATTCCCGATACAAACAACATTCGTGTCCTTTGCTTTCCTACGACAGCCATGCCTAGCATCTGTTATAATGCCGATTCCCCCGTCATCGTCAAGAGAACTTGCTATCTTCTTTGGAATCGCTTCGTCACAGGACTTCCGTTTTCCTTCTTTAACTGTAGTAGAATGTTACAACACTTGATCTTAAGCATCCTGTGGATGAAGTGGTCTACATCCATGGGCATCTTGAAGGCGGCGCGAGTGACTTGATTTGGTAGTAGTCCAGTGCTGAGGGTCGCATGAGTCCAGCGGGAATTGAGCAGTAAAGTCTCATTAGGTGAGGATCCGGAAGTAGACGAGGAATAGGAAAGTTCTCATACGGCAAAAACTGCAACACATCCGATCATAATCATAAGTCTGTGTCCACAGTACTGACAATGCAGGTTGGTATAGTTCTAACGGGTTGCGCGAGGGAACCGTCTGTACACATGAAATACATGTATGAGGGGTCGGTACTGGACAGAGTTAGTTTATCTTGTTTGATCCTCACACTGGAGTAGTAGATCTAGGACCTTTTCAATCACGTCTGTGTAGTTTTTAAAGTAAATATAATAGACATTACTGCGTGTCTATGTCTTTCAATTTATTAATGACTTTCGTACGGCATATTAATATACGACAAAATAAATAAATTGTCAACGGGGACGTTAGACATTATTATTTTACAAGCATTTGGATATTGATTTCAATGCTACAAAAAAATATTGTTTCCAGCTCTAGCCAAGTAAGGGCCTCCCCTATATATTTTATATTTTTAACTCTACTGGTCAGAGACCAGAAGAGCTTATGCGAAAGTAATGCGTCCGTCCGTCTGTCTGTCTGTAAACAAATTTTCAAAATGCTACTCCTCCTACAGTTTTGGTCCGATTTCAATATAACTTGGCACACAAGTAGACTACACTGAGATACATAATTCTATACATCGGTTTTTGATTTCGATGAACGGTGTTGCCATGGTTACTAAAAATAGAAATATTTCTGTGAAATTCTTGAAAATACTTACTCCTCCTACAGTTTCGGTCCGATTTCAGTATAACTTGGCACACAAGTAAACTACACTTAGATACATATTTCTGTTTATCGGTTTTTAATTTCGATGAACGGTGTTGCCATGGTTACTAAAAATAGAAATTTCTGAAATTCTTTCAAAATGCCACTCCTCCTACAGTTTTGGTCCGATTTCAATATAACTTGGCACTGAAGTAGACTACACTAAGATACATAATTCTTTGCATCCGTTCTCATTTTGATGGGTGGCAAGGATCATTTTTCTATTGATTGTTGTTTTGAAGTCTCAAGTCACAACTGCTACTTTTCTCTTCCTTTGTTTTAAGTATAAACCAGTAGAGCTACAGTCTCGACAGAGACTTCTGGTTTAATTTTGTGTGTATTTGGTGCAGGAATTTCTACATGCAGCTCTTTGATTATTGCCACAAATGTCCAGTGTAAGGTTGATCAGTAGCATCTGGGTACCATGCTCGGACTTGCCGAATGACACAGTTAGGAATTACTTCCCTCTTGTATCCATGAGACTGCCAGATATATATTTTTCGACAAGAGTCTGTGCGCACTGCAATGGGTTTTCTGGCGAGGTAACGGTCATCTTCTTACACCCCACAATGACTCAACATTGTCTTAAGTTTCTTCCTGTTTGAATTATTTTTTCGCGATGACACGAAAGGGTTTTCGGGCCACCATAGTTGTCTGTGGGATTCATCCATAACGCATGGTCGGCAAGAACAGGGCATTCGGGGGTTCCAACAGTTCACTCAATTAGTGGTCCCGGCGATGCAGGCACTGCATTAGAACTCCTACTTATCTCTACAAAATCCCAGTCCCAACCCTTAAATGCAAAAAGGGCTGTGATAGCTGCTTATATCTCTTCCATTAAGGTTACTGTAACTTAAGGCAGTGACGCACCACTTAGGTTTAAAAGTGTCCGTTTGAGTACTTTTGGTCTTTTGCATCATTTTCCTTCTTTTTACTTTTTTGTTATGTGTTCCTTCTCTGTCACGGTTTTTGTGTACCTCAGCTCGTGCTAAAATGTTAGTTTTGGGCGTGCAATGGAAGGAGTGGTGATGAATATGCGGATATACGGGAGGGATTGGAGAAGAACAAGGGGGTGAATCAAAGGAAGAATGTAAAAGATGTTGTTAAGATTGAGATAGAGGGATTGATGAATGGGTTGATGTAGAAGGAAGGGCTGCTGTATATGAATGGGTTGATTGAAAAAAGGGGGTGCAATAGCAGAAGGACGTGCATTTTTTTGTTACTTGTAGCAGTACTTTGTACCAAGTGTCGCAAGTCCTGTAAAGAGAAGGATATGGAAATAACGAACAGTATTCAATCTCAACGTCCATTAAACAATATACAAAATAAGAGCAGAGCAAACACGGACCTCCGAAACATCAGAAGTGGGATCAGGTGCCATGGAGGAGTGAGCGTCCCCTGCCGGTCACACCCGCCGTGTGCTCGTTGTCATAATCAGGAAATAACGGAAAAAATCCGTCGTCAATTCAGTGTATAAATAATGGACTAACAATTGGTATGAAAAACGTCAGTCAGCATTTCATTCAATGATAAATTGTATTTGCTGACAAGGTCATTGTATCGACCATAGAATTTACGAAATGATGACTTTAAACGAGACTGTTGATATTCTTGTTTCATCAACTTGCTTGTCAATAATTTACCTCGAAATTGTTCATACGTAGAGCATGCTCTTGCGTATCGAATCAACTGAGATATATATACTCCGTATGCAGGTGATGAAGGTATATTGCTGCATAAGTAAGGGAAGTTGACGATAGAAAAGTTAAAGTCATCACGTTTATCATATAGCTTGGTTGTTAGATTTCCATTAGTGTCTTTTTCAAGTAAAATATCCAAGTATGAAGCAGAAGTGTCGGACTTTGTGGTATCTTTTATCTCAAGCTCACCAGGATATATCGTGTCGACGTAGGAATGGAAATTATCATTATTAATTGACAATACGTCGTCGATATATCTAAATGTCGAGTTGAAGGCCACAGCAAGTGTTTTCTTCTTTTCACGCATAAGATTTTGCATAAATTCTGCTTCATTGAATATAAAAATAAGCACATTATATGTATATTTATAAAATTATATTTTCTTATTAATAAACTAAAAAAAGGAAAAGAAGTAAAAGCATAAGATTGATATCTTTATAAAATATCTCAAATAATTCATACCTCTTCATAATAGGTAGAGGAATGTGTGGATATTTTCCCGATGAAGTTTTGATAATTATAAGAACTTCACTCTTTGTTGTTTCGTGAAAGTTTTTGGTCTGCAATATAATTAATAATAAACATTACCCTAATAAACTTTCGATATTTATCCCTTGCATGTCTTTTTCATTAAAAATGTTTTATACAATTATGTATAAATGTTTGAAATTAGGAGTTTCAATAGCCTTAATGTCGAACCGACACTAAAAGAGGTATCTGTTATTACAGATAAAAAAGAACATAAAATCACAGCTTAACATCAAAGACGGTGCTGATGATGTCATTTTCCACATCGATGTAGAAAACGAACTTTTTCATTGGCGAGCCCAGATACGGGAATCTGAGTACGTATTCTCCCCTCATTCAGCAAGACCACACCTCTCCCTCAAACAAATCTTTAGACCAAGACCTTGTAAAATTTTCACAGAAATGCAAAGATAATCATTTACGCTATATTCAGGAAGCATCAAAAACTAATTCATTTAAAGTATTTATCTCTACAACTAATTTTTTTTCATCATTTGATCGCAACCACTAGTATGCCATTGAAAATAGGACAAAAACGGAAATTGCAGCCAAAATAGAGGAAAAGATGCTCCTCCTCAATTCCAACTCCTGGATTTAGACTTAGATGCTGGTACGTGCAGCATTGCATATTTATACTTTACTTTTGATATTCAGTTCCAATCCACACGTAATCCCCGTACTTACATCGACATAGCACATGCCGATCAGTCTATTTGGCCAGAGAAAAATTTCGAACGTAGAAAGCTCCCGGTATTTTGGTTGATTGAAAAAAATGCAATTTTTTTTTAATTAATATTACACAAGCTGTGTATATAAATGTTGTAAAAAAAATTTGTGAACATGGTTTAACTACATCCAATTTATTATATAGCGTGCATCATTTAAATAATAGAATAACAAACAAAATTTAAATTTATAAGTACGTGTACTATGATCTTGGACAGGTATTGCATTGATGTATATGTTCTTATTTTAGAAGAATGACCACCTTCTATTACGGTTTTGTCCCCTTCGCAGTTGACAAGTCTGTTTCAGAAAACATATCATGTATAAGAAGATAAAAACTGTCCGATTACCTCGCATGTCTCTCCTTTAGTTCAAAGAAAGACAGCTCCCTGTAAGGTTGGTATGGAGTCAGAGGAGGAAGATGCCTCCGCCAACCCTGTCCACGTGTCAAACAGTGGCGTTGTATAGTTCATTAAGAGGGAAGTATGCCGACCAACCATCACTTTATATCTTGGCAACGTTCTCTACATGTTTCACGATAATTGAAAGCAGGGTTTCCTCACTTCTGTCTGACACAGGATACAAGATGATACTGTTTGTATCCCGTTCGACCATGCCAAATATTCATTTCTGCTGTAACAAAGTCTGGCTAAAAACGAAAATGCATACTTTACACTTGTTTCTTAAAAACAAAATACTGGAATTAAACAGTTGAAAGGGAGGTTACTCACTTCAAGCAAAGATTTGGGTTGCCTTCTGGAACCTTAACGCCCCTGCCAAAAAGAGACTCGTCGGTTTCCACAGTGCCTTGAAATTTGCGATGTCAGTGAGTGTTGTGGGAATATCCCTTGAATACTTTCGGATGATGGACGCCCAGTGTACAGCAGTAGTGGTATGGGACATCTGAGAAAAACGGGAACACTGGGCCAGACTATTTCTCTCAAAGTAACATTTGATGAACAAAACGTCCTGTAATACCAGGCTGCTTCTATCAAAAGATGAATAGGTTCTAGAAAATTTTGCGTGGAGCCTATTCATAGCGCAGCGAAAAATGATCCCACCTGCTCTAGGCCATCCCCAGAAAATAACTTAATTTCTTCTATCGGTTGCCTCAGACTCTCCAGATCTTCAGTTCTTGTCGATATATAGGAGATCTGATCTATGTCACTAATGGCCTAGGATGTAGAGGAATGGCATCTCAAACATTGCTTGCACATCTGTAGGTGGATACTCTTTCTTGAATTCTTCGTTTGTTGGAAATGCAGCAGTATCATATAACGTGCTGATCATGATGATGATGTAGCTATGGTTTAGGATGTCTGAATAACCATGCCAGACTTTTAGATGCCTTGTTCTCCCCATTTCTTTTAACGTCTCATAAGCATTGTTTTGTGGCACTGGCATTTATTCTTTAAACTTTTCGTATATGGTCTCAGGCTCAGAAGATGTCATGTTTTCCCTATTTTTCTCTGAAAATCTTTGTGACTTTCAGTCATACTCTCCCTCAATCGCCCATAAACCTCAACACCGGAATCCACAAGAGCACCAGAAGAATCTATTTTGTTTGTATGGTAGACATTTTTGGGCAGTTTTCTCACCAATGTAGAGCTCTTTGTAACCTAATTTTATGAGAACCCCCTGTCGAATAGCTCTTGTTGTTCTTGGGGTTGGGATGGATACTTTTTAAGAAGTTTCTGTTTGGCTCTACGTACTCGCTGCATGGAAGAGGTCTACTCACCCTTTGACTAGGATTAAATTTGTCAATGTTGACACCATTTATCCGTGCAAACATTTGAAGAACTTGGCGGGCATTCTTGGGTGTTATGAACTTAAATGCTAAATACTTCTATGTAACTGATATGATCCTGGTGCCAAAGTTTTGATTTTATTTTAGGAACTCTCTCCAGTCAAATGCATAATTCTCCATTTTTCCTATATGCTTTTTAGCCTTCTATGAACCCTCTTTGACTTTTTGAAAGTTATGAAAAGTTCTCACCCTTGATTGAGTTATGTTGAATAAGTCTGTCAAGGGGAGATAACTTCAGTTTATATTCAAATTAAAAATTTGTTAGGATTTGGAAGAACATCTTCACAAACTGTTTTGGCTTAAAGAAATTACCAGCCCCCCCCCCCCCCCCAAAAAAAAATCTTGATAAGAAGATAATAAATATAAATAATTTTGGTATAAAGATGATTTTAATGGTTTTATTGGTATTGTCAAATGGGGTCATTGAACTCCGAGGACTCGTAAACCATTCCCTTGGGAGAAGTTCTTGCTTTAAGCATTGACATCTGGGGCTATTCTTTAAGATCGCACTAAAAGCAAATTGGTGTGAAAAATATGTTAATCAGTAGAAAAATAGAATTTGCAACTAAATTTCCATTTAAATCAGAATGAAAAATAAACTTACTCATGGGGTTCCAGGGACTCCAACTCCCCTTTAAAGTGCATCTCTTCGTCAGTCTCCTAAAATTTATTAGAATATAGAGATAAATGATATCGTTTACGATTATTCAAATGTTTAAATCATTATTTCACAATAAACCAATATATTGCAAGTAAATGTGTAATGAATGCTGCTTATGCACCTCTCAAGATGTGTGGTATGAAATTTTTAAGTCTATAAAAATGTGAAAAATTAAAAAAAAAACTTGTTTGTTACACTCTGCAAGTATTACAAAGGGGCATAACTTGTGTAAATTTATTAAATTATAATCGACTTGTACAATTTACAAGTTGTGAGTTCATGTAACTACTGACTTTTAGGGAACGAAAACTAATTTTAACAATATACATACATTGACCTTTTTCACGCTGACACCTCGACATAGTTTGCTGTGAGTACAGAGTCTGTGTGTGTGTGGGAGGGGGGGGGGTCAGGCCCACACCCTCCCCTCACAGTTTGCACGTCACACTGCTGAAGCACTCAAGGAACTCGATGAGCAGCTCCCTGCCTTTGGAGTCTGGCGACTCAATGATGTCTGATACCTCTAAATATTTTTAGGTCACCTGAGTAAACTCAGGTGACCTTTTGCTATCTGTTTTCGTCCGTCGTCGTGCGGTGTGCGTCGTGCGTTGTCCGTTAACATTTGAACATTTTCAGCTTCTTCTCTTCAACCACTAAACCAATTTCAACGAAATTTGGCACAAACCATCTATAGGAAAAGGGGAACAAAAATTTTTAATTTCATGGTCCCTGCCCCCCCCCCCCCCGGGGCCTGAGGGGTGGGGCCAAAACCACTAAAATTAATGCAATCTTTAAAAATCTTCTTCTGTACTCTTGCACGCGTCATGCAGTAAACTATTGGCATGATTGCAATCAGCACTAAGTTATGTTGAATAAGTCTGCAAAGAGGAGATAACTTCAGTTTATATTCAAATTAAAAATTTGTTAGGATTTGGAAGAACATT
The DNA here is from genome assembly GCF_032062105.1 of Saccostrea cuccullata. Classification (NCBI taxonomy): domain Eukaryota; kingdom Metazoa; phylum Mollusca; class Bivalvia; order Ostreida; family Ostreidae; genus Saccostrea; species Saccostrea cuccullata. The sequence goes on along the minus strand of NW_026932474.1, from coordinate 8,248 downwards.
TTCACAAACTGTTTTGGCTTAAAGAAATTACCCCCCCCCCCCAAAAAAAAAAAAAAAATCTTGATAAAATGATAAATATAAATAGTTTTGGTATAAAGATAATTTTAATGGTTTTATTGGTATTGTCAAATGGGGTCATTGAACTCCGAGGACTCGTAAACCTTTCCCTTGGGAGAAGTTCTTGCTTTAAGCATTGACATCTGGGGCTATTCTTTAAGATCGCACTAAAAGCAAATTGGTGTGAAAAATATGTTAATCAGTAGAAAAATAGAATTTGCAACTAAATTTCCATTTAAATCAGAATGAAAAAGAAATTTACTCATGGGGTTCCAGGGCCTCCATCTCCTCTTTAAAGTGCATCTCTTCGTCAGTCTCCTAAAATTTATTAGAATGTAGAGATAAATGATATTGTTTACGATTATTCAAATGTGTCAGTCATTATTTCACAATAAACCAATATATTGCAACACAAGTAGTGGTGTAATGAATGCTCCTCTCAAGATGTGTGGTATAAAATTCTTACGTCTATAAAAATGTGAAAAGAAAAAAACTTGTTACACTCTGCAAGTATTACAAAGGGGCATAACTTGTGTAAATTTATTAAATTATAATCGACTTGTACAATTTACAAGTTGTGAGTTCATGTAACTACGGACTTTTATGAACGAAAATTAATTTTAACAATATACATACATTGACCCTTTTCACGCTGACACCTCGACAAAGTTTGCTGTGAGTACAGAGTCTGTGTGTGTGTGTGTGGGGGGGGTGGGGTCAGGCCCACACCCTCCCCACACAGTTTGCACGTCACACTGCTGGAGCACTCGTGGAACTCGATGAGCAGCTCCCTGCGTTTGGAGTCTGGCGACTCAATGATGTCTGATACCTGTAAATATTTTTGAAAGACATAATTTAATATGAGATTTTATTCCATTTTCACTATACAAAGGTGTAACGATACAGAATATAATTTTTAATTCAAATCTTACATTGATATCAAACATTTTTATAATGATATTTTATATGATGCCTTTTTATGCTTATTTATTAGTGGGGCACCTTTCTCAATTTTCAAAAATGCAAATGCTTACAATTTCTTATCGATTTTATGTTTAAAAAGAAAAAAAAGCAGTCATTTTTACTGCTAACATTTTATATGAGAAATCTGTATTTTGTAATAAATTAATAAAAATAAACTTTATGGTCTTTGAATTAAAAGCATAATTTTGAATTGAATTTACTTACTCTTTTCAGGATCCCCTTGAAGGACACGGTTATTTTTGTCGGACTCAAGAGAATTTCATCCACAGTTTGAGTGGGGGGGATGAAGATCTGTCGATGAAGTCGTTATTAACCTGGAATTTGCCACACTGGAAGACGGGAAATATAAGAATTAGCAGGTTTAATATGTATGATAGAAATTATTGATATACTTAGTGCGTGTCGCTTTTTCTTAGCATACCTGAGCTGAAAGATCAAGTGAGCTTTTCTGATCACCCTTTGTCTGTCTGTAAACTTTTCTTATTTTCAATTTTTTATCAAAAACCTTTGGGCCAATTTTTACCTAACTTGGTACAAAGCATTCGTTGGGTGAACGGGAATTTTAATTGTTAAATATCAAGGGCAAAGTCCCCTTAGAAGGTGAGATAACCCAAAAAAAATGAAAAATAAGGTGGAGTCATTATAAATCTTTTTCTCAAGAACCACTGGGCCAGAAAAGCTGAAACTTACGTTTAAGCAGGTAGTGTAGATTAAAAAAAATTGCATACTTTAACTTTGGCCATAACTTTTGAATGGTAAATACTAAGACTTTCATATTTCACATATATGTTCCTTGTGACAAGACCTTTCATCAGATTCCAACAAGTTGACCTTTTGGCCTTGGAGATTTTTATACTTATGAAATACTTTAACCTTAACCATAACTTTTGAACTGTAAGGGCTAGGGCTTTCATACTTCATATATGTATTTCTTGTTAGAAGGCCTTTCATGGATACCAAAGAACTTTGACCCTTTGACCTTGGATTTTGACATATTTTTTAAAAACCATTACCTTTGCCACAACTTTTAAACAGAAGATACTAGGACTTTCATGCTTCACATATGTATTCTTTGAGGCTAGCCTTTCATTTGATATCAACAACCTTGACCTTTTGACCTTGGAGATTTCTTCGTACTTATGATAAGCTTTTAACCTTGACCATAACTTTTGAAAGGTAAGGCCTAGGGCTTTCATAAGTTATCTTTGTGAGACGACTTTTCATCGGATAGCAAAAACCTGAACCTTTGGATTCTAAATAAATGACATATGATAGGTATTTCATTTTACACACAATATGTCATTAAAGATGACATCTCACCCACAAAGACGCCGAAAGCGGGAGACAACAATTCCTTGAATTGAATTTATAATATTCGCTTTAAATATTAAAATCTTAATGTATGCACATGCTGATTCTTCCAAGCATTTGTAAATAAAGTCTAAAGAGTTGGGAATTTGAAAAAATTTAGAAATATTTTATGGCATTTCATTATTTTCACCAGAATTAATTATATGAATTTTTAATAATCATCAGAATTGAATTTTTAATTATCACCAGAACTCAATCAAAAAAATGTCGTATGAAACTTTACATTTGTCTAACATATCGCGGGGCTAGGGAGGGCTTTGCATCCCCCTTTTTTTGCAAAGATAGACATTATACAGGCATTGAAGATGGGTATTTACCTTTTTAGTTGGTTTAGCCCCCTTCCCTTTTCAAATTGCTTCCGACACCTATGCCTAAAATGCTAAAATGTGGTAGGCCCACACCCTCCCCACACAGTTTGCACGTCACACTGCTGGAGCCCTCGAAGAACTCGATGAGCAGCTCCCTGCTTTTGGAGTCTGGCGACTCAATGTCTGATATCTGTAAATATTTTTTACAAACATAATTTAAAATGACATTTTATTCCATTTTCACTATACAAACGTGTAACAATACTGAATATAATTTTAATTCGAATCTTACATTTATATCAAACATTTTTATTCTGAGATTTATATGATGCCTTTTCAGGTCACCTGAGTAACTCAGGTGACCTATTGCTATCCGTTTTCGTCCGACGTCGTGTGTTAACATTTGAACTTTTTCAGCTTTTTCTCTGAAACAACTCAACCAATTTCAACCAAATTTGGTATACTGCATCTATGGGTGATGGGAACAAGAATTATGACTTTTATGGTCCCGCCTCCCCTGGGGCCTGTGAGGTGGGGCAAAAACCACTAAAACTAATGCAATTTTTAAAAACTTCTTCTTTACTACTGGACATAAAGCAGGCAAACTGTGGGCATGAATGTAATGAACATTGTGTCCTCTACCAAGATTATGAAATTCATGGCCTCAGGGTCAAGAGTTCTAGTGCTAGGGCGGGGCTCTATAGAGAGATAGTGTAAATGCACTATTTCTTTGAAAGTATCTTTGTATGCTCCCAGGGTATTAAGTAAACTAATAACTGTCCAATAGGGACAAATACCCCCCGCTGGGTTTTTCAGAGAAGGTGTCAATTCAAAAATACTTTATGGATCTAGAGGTGCTCACAATTCACTTACAAAAATTTGCAGTGAAATATAATTGCTCATCATGTTTCTTAATAAATGAATCAAAGGTGCAACCAAATGAAACATCAATACTAATACATTGTAATTTCATAACATTATTTTTCTTTTTTTTTGATTTCTGCATTAAAAAAGTATATTGCAATTATGTGTTATGTCACTCTGCAAACTAACTGTTGAAAAAAATTCATATTATACAAAATCAAATTAATCTTGATAACTTTTTATCAAATTCATTTTGAAAATAAAGAGTTGGTCATCCAGTAATGAAGTGCTTTGACAGACAATAAATTACAATTAAGAGAATAAGAGAAGAGAGATCTTTAATTCTTGTGCTGCTCAATTACCAGGAGATTACACATGGTTGATAATGAGATGCCTTTATGTTCAACTTCCCACACCAAACTCATTAATTTATCTATAACTGGATGCATGTCCAGTCATTATTCCCAAGAGACAAATGAAATTACATTATCTTCTGTGCAATGTAAAAACTGTTTTTAACACTTGATTTTTAAAAAAGTTTTTATGAGTAGAGTTAATCTGTAGTATTTTTGTACAGATATTCTAGATTCTATGTCTCAAACCTTATACATGAGCCCAAAATGAATAAGTCAATTAAAATAAAAAATAAAACCTGTAAAATGCAAAAAAAATGAAGAAAAAAAAGAGTTGAAAATTCCAGGTGCACACCTTCATATGGTGAATAATAAGTGTACAAATTTTCAGATTAGTCCTTGCAATAGTTTCTGAGAAACGGTCCAGATAAAACCACAAAATAAAAACAAAAAAACACCTGTAAAATTCAAAATAATAATCGAATCAAGATGAAATTATCAGGTGCACAACTTCATATGGTGAATAATATGTGTACAAATTTTCAGACAAATGCTTCCAATGGTTTCTGAGTGATGGTCCAAAATCTCGTCTACAGACAGACGGACGGACGGACAGACAGACGGACATGGTGATTCCAATATACCCACCCCCTAAACTTCGTTTGCGGGGGGTATAACTAAGCACTTATTTCTGATGAGCACGAGTGCCTCTTCCAAAATTGTGAGTTTTATGGCCCTAGGGTCAGGGGTTCTGGTGTTAGGGCGGGGCTTTATTGACTATATAGTGAAAATGCATTTATTCTTTGAAAATCTTCTTCTCTACTCCTGGGTATCAAATAAACTAACCATGAATATAGTTATCATTAGGAAGAGTGCTTCTTTCAAAATTGTGAAATTCATGGACCCAGGGTCAGGGGTTCTGGTGTAAGGGCGGGGCTCTATTTATTATATAGTAAAAAATTAATTCTTTGAAAATCTTGTTCTCTGCTTCTGTGTATAAAATAAACTGACGAAGTCCATAGTTATGATGAGTAAGATTTAATTTAGAAATTTCAATAATGAAATTTTGAAATTTCATTATTTCCACCAGAATTAATTTTTAGAAATACGAGGGTCGTTAAAAAAAGTTCGCGGACACATTGAATTACGGAAAATCTGTTGTGTACTGTGAAGTATGACCTATGTCTGAATAAATTTACATTTTGTTTATTTGTATGTAAAAAATCAGGTCCATATACTAAAATCTTAAAAATTTACAACGATTTTTACTACGAGATCATGGGATTCACAGAGCAACCACCTGAGGTAAGGCGAAGTGACTACCATATTTCAACCCGTTAAGCTTTGTCGCAGTTCTATAAATCTTTCATTTCTCCTGATTTTTCTGATCTTTTTCTACTTTAAAATTGAATATTTATATCAGTACATGTTATTTTTCTTCTATAATGTCTTTTTTACTGATTTGGATATTATTGAGATCTTTAAAAAAAGTCTAGTGCAGTTCAATGAACGGTACTGAAACTTGCGAAACCATATGGGCCAACACAACGTCCATGGGATAAGTGGGTATTGAAGTCTGAGTTAACAATTCAAAATGTTAATCCTTCCATTCTTTTGAAGCTAAAACCATTTAAACTTGTCCTTTGTAGGTGTAGGAATTATGGCAGCATCTTCAACATTTTGATCTTTTTTTAGACATTTTCCAATCTGCATACATAATTTATACGCAGTGCAGTGCTCCATGACGCTCAATGACGTTCCGATTTTTGGCTGTGTTTTCACGCGTTAATCATTTATAAACGGCTATAAAACAGACATACACCCTCCAATTTAGATCACATTTTCTCCCAGTGACGTTTCATGAATACCTTAGCGGCAGGTAAAATATCATAAATCTCTTTGCGCTACAATTGTGCAATTTTTAATTTTAATAAACAGTCTTTGTGATGTAAACGTGCCAAAATGTAGCATGCTCCGTGAAGCAAGTTTTATCAAAATAAAAAAGCTGTATATTTCTCAAAATCACCGGAGATCACCAAATTCTTGTAATTTATTGGAAAAAGGTGAAGATTTTATCTAAAGTTTGACCGGGTTTTGTGGAAATAGCACGCTCACAAAGAATGTCCCCGAACTTTTCTAACACCCCTCGTAGATATAATTTTTAATAATCATCAGAATTGAATTTTTAATAATCATCAGAACTCGATTTAAATAAAAAAAGTCTATGAAACTTTACACTTGTCTAACATAAAGCGGGGGTAGGGGGGCTTTGATTCCCCCCTTTTTGCAAAGATAGCATTATATAGGCATTGAAGATTGGGGGTTTTCCCTTTTTAGTTGGTTTAGCCCCCTCCCCTTTTAAATTGCTTCCACACCTATGTCTAAAATGCTATGCTTAATCTTATACTGTAAAATATGGTAGAATATTGAATTGTCAAAATTTTTTTTTTTTAGGGAAAGCTGGAAAAAAAAATCATCCGTAACTTACCCTGGAACTGTCATAGAGACGAATGGGGTCCCCAACAGATGCCCCTTTGCAAAAAAAAAATTGTTTACTGTGAGCTTTTCCTTGAATTTCAATGGAAAGGTCAGAATCCTGATTTTATCGTTGCGGTATTACAAAGGGGCATAACTTGTCTAAATTTATTAAATGATAATCGACTTGTACCCTTTACAAGTTGTGAGTTGTCTAACTACTGACTTTTATGATAGAAAATTAATTTTAACAAGATACATACACGGACCTTTCCAAGCTGACACCTCGACACAGTTTGCTGTGAGTACAGAGTCGGTGGGGGGGGGGGGGGGGTAGGCCCACACCCTCCCCACACAGTTTGCACGTCACACTGCTGCAGCCCTCGAGGAAATCGATGAGCAGCTCCCTGCTTTTGGAGTCTGGCGACTCAATGATGTATGATACCTATAAATATTTTTGAAAGACATAATTTAATACGAGATTTTATTCCATTTTCACTTTACAAAGGTGTAACAATACAGAATATAATTTTTAATTCAAATCTTACATTTATATCAAACATTTTTAATACGAGATTTTGAATGATGCCTTTTTAGGTCACCTGAGTAACTCGAGTGACCTATTGCTATCCTTTTTCGTCCGTCGCCGTGTGTTAACATTTGAACATTTTCAGCTTCTTCTCTGAAAAACTGAACTAATTTCAACCAAATTTGGTATACAGCATCTATGGGTGAAGGGAAACGAGAATTGTGAATTTTATGGTCCCACCCCCCCCCCCCCCCGGGGGACCTAGGGGTGGGGCCAAAACCATTCAAATTATTGAAATCTTTAAAAATCTTCTTTACTCTTGGATATCAAGCAGGCAAACTGTTGGCATGAATGTAATGAACATTGTATCCTCAACAAAATTGTGTAATTCATGGCCCTAGGGTCAGGGGTTCTAGTGCTAGGGCGGGGCTATATAGATTATATAGTGAAAATGCATTATTTCTTTGAAAATCTTCTTTTCTGCTTCTGGGTATTAAATAAACTAACTAAGTACATAGTTATGATGAGCAAGAGTGCCTCTTTCAAAATTGTGAATTTTATGGCCCAGGGTCAGGGGTTCCGGTGTTAGGGCGGGTTCTATTGATTATATACTAGTAAATGCATTGTTTCTTTAAAAATCTTCTATGCATCTGGGTATAAAAATAAACTAAGCAATAATATATGATGAGCAAGAGTGCCTCTTCCATAATGTTGAATTTTTTGCCCCAGGGTCAGGAGTTCTGGTGTTAGGGCGGGGCTCTTTTGATTATATAGTGAAAATGCATTTATTCTTTGAAAATCTGTTCTGCTCCAGGGTATCTAATTATCTAACTAGGTACATAGTACTTGACTGTGAAATTCATGGCCCCAGGGTCAGGGGTTCTGGTGTTCGGGCGTGGCTCTATTGATGATATAGTGAATATGCATTAATTCCTCTTCTCTGCTCCTGGGTATCAAATAAACTAACTATGAACATACTTAGATAAGCAAGCGTGCCTCTTTCAAAATTGTGAAATTCATGGCCCCAGGGTCAGGGGTTTTGGTGTTAGGGCGGGGCTCTATTTTTTCTATAGTGAAAATGCATTAATTCTTTGAAAATCTTCTTCTCTGCTTCTTGGTATTAAATAAACTAACTAAGTACATATTTATGATTAGCAAGATTTAATTTAGAAATTTCCTGATTTCCATCAGATTTAATTTTTAGAAATAGAAATGAATTGTTGATAATAATCAGAATTGAATTTTTTATAATCATAAGAACTTTACACTTGTCTAACATAAAGCGGGGCTAGGGGGGGGTTTTCAAA